>NW_026045210.1:72500-87500 GCF_943734845.2 Anopheles funestus
AGTCAACTCATGTGCTTGGATCGGATCGAGCTATTGAGTATTGGGCCTGCATACTCGCTCATCCGTATCCTTTGCGTACCGCCCCATGGCCCTTGTATGTCTGCACCACAGTTCCTGTTCGTTCCGTGCCTATGGCCGGATACGTATTGCACATCGGTATACCTGTCGCTACTCAGGCAACTCGTGTGCGTGGATTGGATCGAGAACATGGTGTGTGCCCCATGTTATAATTGATAGTCCATATCCACTTTATAGGTTAAAGTCATAAGTTGTGATTGCACAACCATTCTTCATAAGAGTTTAATCACTCTTCAACTAACTTTCGTTCTGGTGTCTTGGTATCAAATCGCGTAAGACACAAGATTCTACTGGCCAAATAGAATCTAGCACATTGGTTAACCTGGCGCCGCAGTCAACTCATGTGCTTGGATCGGATCGAGCTATTGAGTATTGGGCCTGCATACTCGCTCATCCGTATCCTTTGCGTACCGCCCCATGGCCCCGTCCTTAGAGTTAATGACTAATAGGCTTAACTCTTTGTATGTCTGCACCACAGTTCCCGTTCGTTCCGTGCCGTGGCCGGATACGTATTGCACATCGGTATACCTGTCGCTACTCAGGCAACTCGTGTGCGTGGATTGGATCGAGCTCATGGGGTGTGTAGAGATTCCATGTTATAATTGCAAGTCCATATCCACTTTATAGGTTAAAGTCATAAGTTGTGATTGCACAACCATACTTCATAAGAGTTTAATAACTCTTCAACTAACTTTCGTTCTGGTGTCTTGGTATCAAATCGCATAAGACACAAGATTCTACTGGCCAAATAGAATCTAGCACATTGGTTAACCTGACGCCGCAGTCAACTCATGTGCTTGGATCGGATCGAGCTATTGAGTATTGGGCCTGCATACTCGCTCATCCGTATCCTTTGTGTACCGCCCCATGGCCCCGTCCTTAGAGTTAATGACTAATAGGCTTAACTCTTGTTTGTCTGCACCACAGTTCCCGTTCGTTCCGTGCCGTAGCCGGATACGTATTGCACAGTAGTAGACACCGTAATCTGACGTATCTAACACACCACTATTGTAACTCGTCGTCCAAGGACCTTTCAAGTGCCTGATGGCCAGGGGAGCTCTTACACGGCACGGAGACACAGTGATGCTCGCCCATCAAAGTGTACAACGATCGAGTTTGCTTAAGTGTCTGGGTACCTACACACCAGACACAATGCAATGGCCATGGATCCACACAAGGCACATCACATGCAGAAAGCTTCACCAGATTATGACACATACCACACTCTTGTAACTCGTCGTCGAAGGGGCGTTCAAAGTGCCTTACGGCTAGGGGAGATCTAGCACGGCACGGAGACACAGTGATGGTTGCCCATCAAAGTGTACAACGATCGAGTTTGCTTTCCGCGCAAGCGTTCTAAGTGTCTGGGTACCTACACACCAGACACAATGCAATGGCCACGGATCCACACAAGGCACATCACATGCAGAAAGCTTCACCAGATTCTGACACATACCACACTCTTGTAACTCGTCGTCGAAGGGGCGTTCAAAGTGCCTTACGGCTAGGGGGGATCTAGCACGGCACGGAGACACAGTGATGGTCACCCATCAAAGTGTACAACGATCGAGTTTGCTTTCCGCGCAAGCGTTCTAAGTGTCTGGGTATCTAAGCACCAGACACAATGCAATGGCCACGGATCCACACAAGGCACATCACATGCAGAAAGCTTCACCAGATTCTGACACATACCACACACATGCAACTCGTCGTCGAAGGGGCGTTCAAGTGCCTTACGGCTAGGGGAGATCTAGCTCGGCACGGAGACACAGTGATGGTCACCCATCAAAGTGTACAACGAACGAGTTGGCTTTCAACAAATTCTGACACATAGCAAGCGAGCGACCGAGCTACACCGAAGGCAGCCCATGGTTGGTCACTCGCGGACGATCATCAGTAATGATCCTTCCGCAGGTTCACCTACGGAAACCTTGTTACGACTTTTACTTCCTCTAAATCATCAAGTTCGGTCAACTTCAGCCATGCCAGCTGCAGCTCACGAAGGAACCGCGGAAGGTAAGCCTCCAGAAACCTCACTAAATAATCCATCGGTAGTAGCGACGGGCGGTGTGTACAAAGGGCAGGGACGTAATCAGCACTAGCTAATGACTAGTGCTTACTAGAAATTCCAGGTTCATGGGGACCGTTGCAGTCCCCAATCCCGACTAGATGGGCATTTTAGTGATTTCCCGTTCCTCTCGGAATGGGGGCGCCTATTGGCGAGAACACGCTGCGACCCACATTGTAGCACGCGTGCAGCCCAGAACATCTAAGGGCATCACGGACCTGTTATCGCTCATTCTCAGCTTGCTAAACACAAGTTGTCCCGCTAAGCAGGGCAAACGTAGCCGACGACCGCCCGTGAAGGCGCCGCCCGGCTGTAACGTCAGGTGCGCCCGGAGGCGCACTGCTGACAGCGTTCTAGTTAGCATGTTTGAGTCACGTTCGTTATCGGAATTAACCAGACAAATCATTCCACGAACTAAGAACGGCCATGCACCACTACCCTTAAATTTGAGAAAGAGCTATCAATCTGTCTTACCTCGATAAGTTTGGACCTGGTAAATTTTCCCGTGTTGAGTCAAATTAAGCCGCAAGCTCCACTTCTTGTGGTGCCCTTCCGTCAATTCCTTTAAGTTTCAACTTTGCAACCATACTTCCCCCGGAACCCGATTTTGGTTTCCCGGAAGCGACTGAGAGCACCGAATAGGGGTAGCGTCTCCCAATTGCTAATTGGCATCGTTTACGGTTAGAACTAGGGCGGTATCTAATCGCCTTCGATCCTCTAACTTTCGTTCTTGATTAAAGAAAGCATCCATGGCAAACGCTTTCGCTTCAGTTGGTCCTACGACGGTCTACGAATTTCACCTCTCGCGCCGTAATACCAATGCCCCCAACTACTTCTGTTAATCATTACCTCTAGGTTTCTGACAAACCAACGAAATCGTATAAACCGAGGTCATATTCCATTATTCCATGCAAGATTATTCTCGGCCAACGCCAACCCCACGGGGGGGCCGGACGCTTTGTCTTAGCCTGCTTTGAGCACTCTAATTTGTTCAAGGTAAATGTGAGTATCTTGAGCACCATGAGGAGCCCGTGCCGGAGTTAACCGGTAGCACGGTACTCGTTCACAGAGTAACGCCCAAGTACACCATTGTGAGTCGCAGCCGTGAGCGCGCGCACGAACGGCCCCGGCGTGTAACCGGGCGCCCGTGGCGGTCACGTGTCTGGACGGGCAATCAACTTCGAACGTTTTAACCGCAACAACTTTAATATACGCTAGTGGAGCTGGAATTACCGCGGCTGCTGGCACCAGACTTGCCCTCCACTTGATCCTTGTTGAAGGATTTATACTCAACTCATTCCAATTATGGACCATCGTTAGAGAGGTCCATATTGTTATTTCTCGTCACTACCTCCCCGTACTGGGATTGGGTAATTTACGCGCCTGCTGCCTTCCTTGGATGTGGTAGCCATTTCTCAGGCTCCCTCTCCGGAATCGAACCCTGATTCCCCGTTACCCGTCGCAACCATGGTAGTCCTCTACACTACCATCAATAGTTGATAGGGCAGACATTTGAAAGATCTGTCGTCAGTCGACAAGCGACCATACGATCTGCGTCCTTATCCAGACTTCAACTCAAGCCGCCCGGAGGCGATTGGTTTAACTAATAAGTGCACCAGTTCAGCTACCCGCGAGGGCAACAGTCCCGGCATGTTGCATGTATTAGCTCTGGATTTTCCACAGTTATCCAAGTAACTAGTGGTAGGATGATCTTGTGAATTATAGCTGTTATACTGAGCCTTATGCGGTTTCACATTCATTTATGTTTGTACTTAGACATGCATGGCTTAACCTTTGAGACAAGCGTATATTACTGGTAGGATCAACCAGAATTCGTTCCACTACAGACACACACTCGCTTAGTGGGAAATAAATTTCCACACAACTCTCTCTCTCTAGAACCATATGGAATGGCTCTTTGGTGTTGGGTAAGGCACCAATTTGTTGGGGTGTAACGGTCACCACCAACTTTAAGTTTGTTAGGGCACAACGGAAACCACTAACTAAACTTTAGGAAACTAAATTTCCTCACACATTATCTCTCACCATATTAGCACTAGGTGCTATCCACGATTGTACAACGTTTCAACTCTTGAATCGACCGTAGGGCCGCGGAATTGCTTCCGGGCCCCTATTCTCGCTATTAATTGTTCATCTCTTTCAATACATCGAGTTCGTTCCATTGGGTAGTTCGCATGGCGAACGTTTTGATGCAGCCCCCTGGGGGACCACGGCACTTTACACCGGGTATGGTGTATGCGCAACCTACAGATAACAATAAACCCCTTATGCGTGTGTAAACCGATGTTGGGCTGCTCAACATCTTTCATGGTTACATCACTTGCACCAGAACCCACGGTGCCGATTTGGTAATATGTTGTACATTTACTCTCAAGATGTACGCTTCGGCCCCTTATTCAGGGGCTCAAGCTATTACCAGCAAGAACAATCCTCATCCAGACTTGAACTCGAAACACCCGGAGGCGAACGGTTTAACTAATAAGTGCACCAGTCTTGAATCCATGCGTCGGTGGAAACAATGCCGGCGTGTTGCATGTATTAGCTCTGAACTTAGCGAGTGATTGCCTTGCAGCTGTCATACTGAGCGTAGAGCGTGATTATCGCTCACTTGAACCATGTTGAATGGCTCTTTGGTGTAGGGTAAGGCACCAATTTGTTGGGGCACAACGAAACCACCAACTTAAGACTTGCTTATAGGCATTTCAACGTTTTCAACTCTTAAATCGACCGTGTTTCATTATCATCTCTTCTTCTTATTAAATGCATCGAGTTCGTTCCATTGGGTAGTTCGCGTGGCGAACGGTTTGATGCAGCCCCCCGGGGGGGACCACGGCACTTTACACCGGGCATGGTGTATGCGCAACCTACAGATCACCAATATATTTGTGATCGATAATGCACACTTCTTACACGACTGACCAGTCGACAGCGCTGCCTTCCCATTATGCGTGTGTAAACCGATGTTGGGCTGCTCAACATCTTTCACGGTTACATCACTTGCACCCGAACCCATGGTGCCGATTTGGTAATATGTTGTACATGGTCTCAAGATGTACGCTTCGACCCCTTATTCAGGGGCTCAAGCTATTACCAGCAAGATCAATCCTCATCCAGACTTGAACTCGAAACACCCGGAGGCGAACGGTTTAACTAATAAGTGCACCAGTCTTGAATCCATGCGTCGGTGGAAACAATGCCGGCATGTTGCATGTATTAGCTCTGAACATAGCGAGTGATTGCCTTGTAGCTGTCGAACTGAGCGTAGAATGTGATTATCGCTCACTTGAAAGGGTCAAGCCCTTTCGAGTCGTCCGGTTTTTACGCCAGACGACTCGGTTCACCATCTTTCGGGATACAAGTTGACTAAGTGGTACCACTACACTTATCAACTTTCGATTTGGTAATCCTCATCCAGCTTCCTTTCTGGAGGTCCCGAGGATTACCAATTGGGCTGTCATACTGAGCTCATATATTGGAGATCGATAATGCACACTTCTTACACGACTGACCAGTCGACAGCGCTGCCTTCCTATTATGCGTGTGTAAACCGATGTTGGGCTGCTCAACATCTTTCATGGTTACATCACTTGCACCAGAACCCACGGTGCCGATTTGGTAATATGTTGTACATTTACTCTCAAGATGTACGCTTCGGCCCCTTATTCAGGGGCTCAAGCTATTACCAGCAAGAACAATCCTCATCCAGACTTGAACTCGAAACACCCGGAGGCGAACGGTTTAACTAATAAGTGCACCAGTCTTGAATCCATGCGTCGGTGGAAACAATGCCGGCGTGTTGCATGTATTAGCTCTGAACTTAGCGAGTGATTGCCTTGCAGCTGTCGAACTGAGCGTAGAGCGTGATTATCGCTCACTTGAACCATGTTGAATGGCTCTTTGGTGTAGGGTAAGGCACCAATTTGTTGGGGCGTAACGGTCACCACCAACTTAAGACTTGCTTATAGGCATTTCAACGTTTTCAACTCTTAAATCGACCGTGTTTCATTATCATCTCTTCTTCTTATTAAATGCATCGAGTTCGTTCCATTGGGTAGTTCGCGTGGCGAACGGTTTGATGCAGCCCCCCGGGGGGGACCACGGCACTTTACACCGGGCATGGTGTATGCGCAACCTACAGATCACCAATATATTTGTGATCGATAATGCACACTTCTTACACGACTGACCAGTCGACAGCGCTGCCTTCCTATTATGCGTGTGTAAACCGATGTTGGGCTGCTCAACATCTTTCACGGTTACATCACTTGCACCAGAACCCATGGTGCCGATTTGGTAATATGTTGTACATGGTCTCAAGATGTACGCTTCGACCCCTTAAGGGCTCAAGCTATTACCAGCAAGATCAATCCTCATCCAGACTTGAACTCGAAACACCCGGAGGCGAACGGTTTAACTAATAAGTGCACCAGTCTTGAATCCATGCGTCGGTGGAAACAATGCCGGCATGTTGCATGTATTAGCTCTGAACATAGCGAGTGATTGCCTTGTAGCTGTCGAACTGAGCGTAGAATGTGATTATCGCTCACTTGAAAGGGTCAAGCCCTTTCGAGTCGTCCGGTTTTTACGCCAGACGACTCGGTTCACCATCTTTCGGGAAGGGACCGTCTCGGTCGCAAGCTGCTCCGGTCCCCAAACAACCTGCGACAAATGATAGGAAATGCCGACATCAATACGTGTTCAGTTTGGTTTATCGCTCATAGGTCTTTTTGACCATCGATCCCTGATTATAACTCTCAATTAAACAGTCAGGAGAGTAAGGCATGCCCATCGATATCTCATCGACAGGCGATACCGCAAGAACGGCCAACGACACATCAGGTGATCGATTATTGCTACGACTTTTGCTTAATCGTTTCCACTCCTTAGAGAAAGAAACCCCCGGGGACCGTCTCGGTCGCAAGCTGCTCCGGTCCCTAAACAACCTGCGACAAATGATAGGAAATGCCGACATCAATATGTGTTCAGTTTGGTTTATCGCTCATTGGTCTGTTTGACCATCGATCCCTGATTAAACTCTCAGTAATCCAGTCGGGAGAGTAAGGCATGCCCATCGATATCTCATCGACAGGCGATACCGCTTGAACGGCCAACGACACATCAGAGGATCGTATCTTGCTACAACTTTTGCTTAATCGTTTCTTCTCCTTGGAGAAAGAAACCCCCGGGGACCGTCTCGGTCGCAAGCTGCTCCGGTCCCTAAACAACCTGCGACAAATGATAGGAAATGCCGACATCAATACGTGTTCAGTTTGGTTTATCGCTCATTGGTCTTGTTTGACCATCGATCCCTGATTAATACTCTCAATTAGAAGGTCGGTAGAGTAAGGCATGCCCATCGATATCTCATCGACAGGCGATACCGCATGAACGGCCAACGACACATCAGAGGATCGTATCTTGCTACAACTCTTGCTTAATAGTTTCCACTCCTTGGAGAAAGAAACCCCCGGGGACCGTCTCGGCCGCAAGTTGCTCCGGTCCCTAAACAACCTGCGGCATCAAATGATAGGAAAAGCCGACATCAATACGTGTTCAGTTTGGTTTATCGCTCATAGGTCTGTTTGACCATCGATCCTAGAATTCAACTTTCGAGTAAGGCATGCCCGTCGATATCTCATCGATAGGCGATACCGGTAGAACGGCCAACGACACACATCTAGGATCGCATTTACTCTTCCTTGGATGGATAACCAATACCCTAGGACCGTTTCATCGCGAGCTGCTCCGGTCCTCAAACAACTCGCGAACCACCGATAGGATGATATTAGGAATGGCCGACTTTCATCCTTTAACTCTCAGTTCTGCTTACCAAAACATAGGTACTTGGACCTTAAAGACCACTATATGTTCCCCGATCGGGGGCAATCGGAACGTCTATCCATCATCAACATCGTTTCACTCATTCCGAACCACCAAATTGGACAGACAGTACCATATTCACCAACCGATTGCTTCAACTTCGCAAACTGTATGGTAAGTTCTACTAATTTCACATCTTACCATCGACTAATAGTGCATAAATCCACTTGGAAATCACTTTTCCTTGGTCCTCGGACCTTCTACGACAACGTCCAACAAATATCCGAAGTCGTTTCCCAACTTAGACCAAGCATTTCGTATCTTTACTTCTAATCGATTTTTTCTCTCATAATTGACGATCAAAATCTAAAAACCACATTTTGAGCCAGAAGCAGTCGTCCGATCGTCCTGGGGGTAGTCTCAATCGATTTAGAAGGGCCCAATTCATAAAGATACGTACTCAGTCAAATTCATGCTTCTGGCTCACCTACCCCCTATATAGAAAACGAAAGCGTACAGGCGTGGAAAACGTGCCATTTTTCTCCATCACGGACTTTTTTTTTCTCGTTGCACCGACTCTAGTAAAAAAGTGAAATTTTTTACTAGTTACCAACTTTTGCAAATTATCATCGGATATCACTTTTCATGGTCTATAGTAAGTTCTTATCACGTTTTAGTAGTTTTTGAAAAAAAAATTTTTTTGAACTTTTCAAAATTTTTCAAAACAAAGTTTTTGTAGGCGGTTTTGTGTATGGAGGGTTACTAGTCTCGGGGTCACTGTTTGACCAAAAAACCACTATATATCATTCGAAAGGTAATTTCAAGGGCTACAAAAAATTGTTCTACGGCACCCCCCTCCGACGTCTAGTATTCGAGTTATTGGCCAAAAACCATCACTTGAGCGATTTTTCGTTCAGGGTACCCGACTCTAGTAAAAAAGTGAAATTTTTCTCGATTGACCAAGTGTTGCAAATGACCATCGGATTTCACTTTTTATGGTCTATAGTGAGTTCTGATCACGATTTGGTACTTTTTGAAAAAATTTTTTTGACGCACTTTTCAAAATTTTGCAAAACCAAAACTTTTTAGGCGGTTTTGTGTATGGAGGGTTACTAGTCTCGGGGTCACTGTTTGACCAAAAAACCACTATATATCATTCGAAAGGTAATTTCAAGGGCTACAAAAAATTGTTCTACGGCACCCCCCTCCGACGTCTAGTATTCGAGTTATTGGCCAAAAACCGCAACTATAGCGGTTTTTCGTACAGGGTACCCGACTCTAGTAAAATGATGCGATTTTTACTAGTCTAGGAACTTTTTGGTCAAAAAATCAAGTATATGTCATTCGATAGATAATTTCAAGGGCTACCAAAAATTGTTCCACGACACCCCCCTGCGACGTCTAGTATTCGAGTTATTAGCCAAAAACCGCAACTTAAGCGGTTTTTCGTCCAGGGTACCCGACTCTAGTAAAATGATGCGATTTTTACTAGTCTAGGGAACTTTTTGGCCAAAAATCAAGTATATGTCATTCGATAGATAATTTCAAGGGCTACCAAAAATTATTCCACGACACCCCCCTGCGACGTCTAGTATTCGAGTTATTAGCCAAAAACCGCAATTATAGCGGTTTTTCGTCCAGGGTACCCGACTCTAGTAAAATGATGCGATTTTTACTAGTCTAGGGAACTTTTTGGCCAAAAATCAAGTATATGTCATTCGATAGATAATTTCAAGGGCTACCAAAAATTGTTCCACGACACCCCCCTCCGACGTCTAGTATTAGAGTTATTAGCCAAAAACCGCAACTATAGCGGTTTTTCGTCCAGGGTACCCGACTCTAGTAAAATGATGCGATTTTTACTAGTCTAGGGAACTTTTTGGCCAAAAATCAAGTATATGTCATTCGATAGATAATTTCAAGGGCTACCAAAAATTGTTCCACGACACCCCCCTGCGACGTCTAGTATTCCAGTTATTAGCCAAAAACCGCAATTATAGCGGTTTTTCGTCCAGGGTACCCGACTCTAGTAAAATGATGCGATTTTTACTAGTCTAGGGAACTTTTTGGCCAAAAATCAAGTATATGTCATTCGATAGATAATTTCAAGGGCTACCAAAAATTGTTCCACGACACCCCCCTGCGACGTCTAGTATTCGAGTTATTAGCCAAAAACCGCAATTATAGCGGTTTTTCGTCCAGGGTACCCGACTCTAGTAAAATGATGCGATTTTTACTAGTCTAGGAACTTTTTGGCCAAAAATCAAGTATATGTCATTCGATAGATAATTTCAAGGGCTACCAAAAATTGTTCCACGACACCCCCCTGCGACGTCTAGTATTCGAGTTATTAGCCAAAAACCGCAACTTAAGCGGTTTTTCGTCCAGGGTACCCGACTCTAGTAAAATGATGCGATTTTTACTAGTCTAGGGAACTTTTTGGCCAAAAATCAAGTATATGTCATTCGATAGATAATTTCAAGGGCTACCAAAAATTGTTCCACGACACCCCCCTGCGACGTCTAGTATTCGAGTTATTAGCCAAAAACCGCAACTTAAGCGGTTTTTCGTCCAGGGTACCCGACTCTAGTAAAATGATGCGATTTTTACTAGTCTAGGGAACTTTTTGGCCAAAAATCAAGTATATGTCATTCGATAGATAATTTCAAGGGCTACCAAAAATTGTTCCATGACACCCCCCTGCGACGTCTAGTATTCGAGTTATGGGCCAAAAACCATTCATACTTGAGCATTTTGCTCATTTTGCCTGTACGGGTACCGGGGACTAGTAAAATCAGGCCAATTTTACTAGAGTAGGGGTCCTTTTTGGTCAAAAAAACAACTTTTGCTCGTTCGATAGGGAATCGATAGGGCAACAAAAAATCGTTCTACGACCCCCCCTTCCGATGTCTAGTATTCGAGTTATGGGCCAAAAACAGTTTATAGCTAATTTTTCACTCGATTTTTCACCAAGTATCGCACATTACTCCGGTTCTATACATTGGATCGTCAATCTTTAAGATTTTATGGGTAGTTCCAACTGTTTGCTACATTTCATCCATACATCACCAACCGATTCAATGTCTGTGCTAGAAGTTATTAGAGGAATAAAAAAATTTACCCTTGGCTTTGGACCGTACAATTTTACCCATTTTTGGCCCATATTTGCCCCATAGCTCCGCCGGTATCCAAGATATGGCCACACTTTCTTCTGGCCATGGGTAGATGGCACTTGTGGCTAGATTTCTTCCATGCACCACTAATCGCTACCATGTATGTGGCCGGAGCTATTCACGAAAGCGCCTCGCGCACTTGGTCGGATTTTTGGTCCAACTTGCACCATTTTTGGCCCATATTTGCCCCATAGCTCCGCCGGTATCCAAGATAGCGCCACACTTTCTTCTGGCCATGGGTAGATGGCACTTGTGGCTAGATTTCTTCCATGCACCACTAATCGCTACCATGTCTGTGGCCGGAGCTATTCGACGAACAACCATCGCATTTACCTAGGTACTTTTTCGGATTTTTGGTCCAACTTGCACCATTTTTGGCCCATATTTGCCCCATAGCTCCGCCGGTATCCAAGATATGGCCACACTTTCTTCTGGCCATGGGTAGATGGCACTTGTGGCTAGATTTCTTCCATGCACCACTAATCGCTACCATGTATGTGGCCGGAGCTATTCACGAAAGCGCCTCGCGCACTTGGTCGGATTTTTGGTCCAACTTGCACCATTTTTGGCCCATATTTGCCCCATAGCTCCGCCGGTATCCAAGATAGCGCCACACTTTCTTCTGGCCATGGGTAGATGGCACTTGTGGCTAGATTTCTTCCATGCACCACTAATCGCTACCATGTCTGTGGCCGGAGCTATTCGACGAACAACCATCGCATTTACCTAGGTACTTTTTCGGATTTTTGGTCCAACTTGCACCATTTTTGGCCCATATTTGCCCCATAGCTCCGCCGGTATCCAAGATATGGCCACACTTTCTTCTGGCCATGGCTAGATGGCACTTGTGGCTAGATTTCTTCCATGCACCACTAATCGCTACCATGTCTGTGGCCGGAGCTATTCGACGAACAACCATCGCATTCACCTTCTCGTTGCACTTCTTCGGGAATTTGGTGCAACCAAGTTTTCACTATAACTTGGTCATTTTCCGTCCATCGGACATGCGGTTTTGGGTGTCGATACTTGACACCGCGCGCTACAATATGTTCCTCCACGACCATGTGGTCCGATGCTTCCAACAGGAGCTATTCGAGGAGTACCGATTTTTCACCATTAAAAATGCTCGTTTTTGCACCAACTTTTGCCTATAACTCAGGCTGTATCGATCGGATCTTCAATCTTGAAAAAGTTTTGGATAGGTGGCATCAAATGCTACATTTCGTTCTTCCACGTCAACTTTGTCCGATGTCTAGCAAAAAAGTTATTCGCGAACCAAGTCCAGAACCCATGCAATGGCTGCCCACATTGCATACATCACGGCGGTTAACTCTCGTTACTCTATACCGAGGACTTGGTACTTTTTCAGGCATTCGTTGCTACTTCTCGGTTCATGATATTCGTTTACGGTCTTCACTAGGGCATTTGGTGCTCCTTATCGGTTCATGATATTCGTTTACGGTCTTCACTAGGGCATTTGGTGCTCCTTATCGGTTCATGATATTCGTTTACGGTCTTCACTAGGGCATTTGGTGCTCCTTATCGGTTCATGATATTCGTTTACGGTCTTCACTAGGGCATTTGGTACTGGGCTTCCCACTTTCTACTGATCGATCCATACTCACTTGCGTGCACCTAGCCTAGGAAGGTTTCCTATGGCTTCCCATCTTTCTACTGATCGATCCATACTCACTTGCGTGCACCTAGCCTAGGAAGGTTTCCTATGGCTTCCCATCTTTCTACTGATCGATCCATACTCACTTGCGTGCACCTAGCCTAGGAAGGTTTCCTATGGCTTCCCATCTTTCTACTGATCGATCCATACTCACTTGCGTGCACCTAGCCTAGGAAGGTTTCCTTGGGCTTCCCATCTTTCTACTGATCGATCCATACTCACTTGCGTGCACCTAGCCTAGGAAGGTTTCCTATGGCTTCCCATCTTTCTACTGATCGATCCATACTCACTTGCGTGCACCTAGCCTAGGAAGGTTTCCTATGGCTTCCCATCTTTCTACTGATCGATCCATACTCACTTGCGTGCACCTAGCCTAGGAAGGTTTCCTTGGGCTTCCCATCTTTCTACTGATCGATCCATACTCACTTGCGTGCACCTAGCCTAGGAAGGTTTCCTATGGCTTCCCATCTTTCTACTGATCGATCCATACTCACTTGCGTGCACCTAGCCTAGGAAGGTTTCCTATGGCTTCCCATCTTTCTACTGATCGATCCATACTCACTTGCGTGCACCTAGCCTAGGAAGGTTTCCCTTTGGTACCGACTTCCATCTACGCACTCGATATAACCTAGGTACTTGGTACCGATGATGGTTAACACTCAAGCATTTCTTGCATCCTGCGTGCAAGGTACCAATTTTCACTTCTCAGGTGCGTTTATGAGCCCGCATTAATCCAATATCGCTCTGATGGCCTTTCTTATTATTTCATCCGATAGCCCTTGCCAAAAGCTACCAAAAGTTCCTCCACGGCCATGTGCTCCGACGCTTAGTTTAGGAAATATTCGAAAAAATTCAAAATAGGAAGCATTTTCTTATTGGAAAATCACCTTAAATCGATGGCCATTTTTTGGGCAAAAACTTTAACGTCTTCCCGACTTTGCGGGAATTGCGAATTTTAGGCACCCAGAGAAAATCTTTTACTTTAAGGGGGCGGCCGCGAAGTTGCCCAAAGTCTCGGACACAAAAATTCTCAAGTTCCCCACTCTAGTAAATCGCCCTATGAGTATCTCCTGGCCCGCGAGCTCTGCGAGCGGGCCAGCTTCGGCGATTTTTGCCTTTTCGCCTAGGCGGTTCTTCTACGAAATTGGTCCACAGCTTTTGCTCAGAAAGCTAGCATTTGTTGCAACAGTTAGGTACTTGGTACCACATTTTGGTATCCATTTGGGCATTTGTGGCAACTACTCGGTACTTTGGCCCACATTTCGCTCTACTCGGGCTTCTATGGTGGTACTTGTCGGTACTTCTGGCCAACTTAGGCCAATTGGGTGCAACTTGTGGGTACTCTGTGGGTACTTTAGGGCGTATTGTGTCTTTCGGGTGAACCTTCGCTATACTTCATGGGTACTGATGGCCAACTTAGGAACATTCAGTGCAACCTTTGGGCCTAAGGAAATTTGTCCAACTCTTTGGACTTAGAAAATTTTCTGGACTTAGAAAATTTTCTGGACTTGTAAAAATTTTCAAATGTTCAATTTGGCCCACATTTCGCTCTACTCGGGCCTCTATGGTGCTACTTGGCGGTACTTTTGGCCAACTTAGGCCAATTGGGTGCTCTTTGTGGGTACTCTATCGGTACTTTTGGCCAACTTAGGCCAACGCGGTGCTATTTGTGGGTACTCTATCGGTACTTTTGGCCAACCTAGGCCCATTCGGTGCTATTTGTGGGTACTCTATCGGTACTTTTGGCCAACATAGGCCAATTGGGTGCTACTTGTGGGTACTCTATCGGTACTTTTGGCCAACATAGGCCAATTGGGTGCTACTTGTGGGTGCTCTATCGGTACTTTTGGCCAACTTAGGCCAACTGGGTGCTATTTGTGGGTACTCTATCGGTACTTTTGGCCAACTTAGGCCAACTCAGTGCTTCTTGTGGGTACTCTATCGGTACTTTTGGCCAACTTAGGCCCATTCGGTGCTATTTGTGGGTACTCTATCGGTACTTTTGGCCAACTTAGGCCAACTCAGTGCTACTTGTGGGTACTCTATCGGTACTTTTGGCCAACTTAGGCCAACGCGGTGCATTATGTCCTTCGGGTGAACCTTCTCGATACCTCATGGGTACTTGTGGCCAACTTAGGAAAATTCAGTGCAACCTATGGGCCTTT
>NW_026045210.1:92500-95000 GCF_943734845.2 Anopheles funestus
TTGTCCGAATATCACTCCAATAAGGACAACGAGTTCCGCTCGGCATCGTTTTGATTCGATCTCTCAACAACAACTCCCGGTCGACTTGGTCGACTTGGACCCACGATGTCTCCCCCCGAGCATGTCGAGCCAACTGCACCACTATTGTATTGGACAACATGTTCCCCTCGGGCATCGATGGGTTAATCATGCACCACTATTATAAAACCCTTTGACGTTTTCCCCCAAGCACGTTGATCCAGTATTACGACGGATACGGTCAACGAATTCTTGGACATCAAGAGGTTTTCGATTGAATTTCCCCATGTTTCACAACGTACTCTTAGCGGTATCCTACGATACGTCTCACTCTATTTGTGTGTGTGCGCGTTTACGTGCGTGCGATTTATGCGGTTTCACCCCTTTACTTTCAGCGCCCTGCGGTCCCAACAAAGGTCCCGAGCACGCCATTATGCACAGTGTGGAAGCGTGTTTCCCCCACGACACTAGACGGGCTGCTCGCCATAGTGTTCTATTGTGGCACGCTCCACCCTGAAGTTTGGTTTGTTGTATATCAAGGAATTGATAGGCACTCAAGAATGTGTGCATCGGCCGGGTTTAATCGTCCGACGCGCAATATGCGTTCAACTTATCGGTGTTCATGTGTCCTGCAGGTTCACATTGTGACGCGCATTTAGCTGCGGTCTTCATCGATCCATGAGCCGAGTGATCCCTGCCTAGGGTTTTATAGTAAGGTTCCCAATGTAACACAATCCCGGTGGTTACGTCCAAAGACTAACTTTCTGACTAAGTTGTCTTTATTACCCAATAGTCCCCAGGCCTTGTGACTTGTGGCTCATGTCTACGCCCATGGCCACCATTCGCTAAGATAGTTTTGAAGTCACTTTGAAGGCCCAGGAACAACTCTCTTAGCACATCGGTTAACCTGGCGCCGCAGTCAACTCATGTGCTTGGATCGGATCGAGCTATTGAGTATTGGGCCTGCATACTCGCTCATCCGTATCCTTTGCGTACCGCCCCATGGCCCTTGTATGTCTGCACCACAGTTCCTGTTCGTTCCGTGCCTATGGCCGGATACGTATTGCACATCGGTATACCTTATCGCTACTCAGGCAACGCGTCGGTGTGCGTGGATTGGATCGAGAACATGGTGTGTGCCCCATGTTATAATTGATAGTCCATATCCACTTTATAGGTTAAAGTCATAAGTTGTGATTGCACAACCATTCTTCATAAGAGTTTAATCACTCTTCAAACTAACTTTCGTTCTGGTGTCTTGGTATCAAATCGCGTAAGACACAAGATTCTACTGGCCAAATAGAATCTAGCACATTGGTTAACCTGGCGCCGCAGTCAAATCATGTGCTTGGATCGGATCGAGCTATTGAGTATTGGGCCTGCATACTGCGCTCATCCGTATCCTTTGCGTACCGCCCCATGGCCCCGTCCTTAGAGTTAATGACTAGTAGGCTTAACTCTTTGTATGTCTGCACCACAGTTCCCGTTCGTTCCGTGCCGTGGCCGGTGATACGTATTGCACATCGGTATACCTGTCGCTACTCAGGCAACTCGGGTGTGCGTGGATTGGATCGAGCTCATGGGGGTGGTGTAGAGATTCCATGTTATAATTGCAAGTCCATATCCACTTTATAGGTTAAAGTCATAAGTTGTGATTGCACAACCATACTTCATAAGAGTTTAATAACTCTTCAACTAACTTTCGTTCTGGTGTCTTGGTATCAAATCGCTTAAGACACAAGATTCTACTGGCCAAATAGAATCTAGCACATTGGTTAACCTGGCGCCGCAGTCAACTCATGTGCTTGGATCGGATCGAGCTATTGAGTATTGGGCCTGCATACTCGCTCATCCGTATCCTTTGTGTACCGCCCCATGGCCCCGTCCTTAGAGTTAATGACTAATAGGCTTAACTCTTGTTTGTCTGCACCACAGTTCCCGTTCGTTCCGTGCCGTAGCCGGATTCGTATTGCACACTAGTAGACACCGTAATCTGACGTATCTAACACACCACTATTGTAACTCGTCGTCGAAGGACCTTTCAAGTGCCTGATGGCCAGGGGAGCTCTTACACGGCACGGATACACAGTGATGCTCGCCCATCACAGTTGTACAACGATCGAGTTTGCTTAAGTGTCTGGGTACCTACACACCAGACACAATGCAATGGCCACGGATCCACACAAGGCACCATCACATGCAGAAAGCTTCACCAGATTATGACACATACCACACTCTTGTAACTCGTCGTCGAAGGGGGCGTTCAAAGTGCCTTACGGCTAGGGGGATATCTAGCACGGCACGGAGACACAGTGATGGTTGCCCATCAAAGTGTACAACGATCGAGTTTGCTTTCCGCGCAAGCGTTCTAAGTGTCTGGGTACCTACACACCAGACACAATGCAATGGCCACGGATCCACACAAGGCACATCACATGCAGAAAGCTTCACCAGATTCTGACACATACCACACTCTTGTAAC
>NW_026045210.1:100000-101715 GCF_943734845.2 Anopheles funestus
CCAGCAAGATCAATCCTCATCCAGACTTGAACTCGAAACACCCGGAGGCGAACGGTTTAACTAATAAGTGCACCAGTCTTGAATCCATGCGTCGGTGGAAACAATGCCGGCAAGGTGCATGTATTAGCTCTGAACATAGCGAGTGAATTGCCTTGTAGCTGTCGAACTGAGCGTAGAATGTGATTATCGCTCACTGAAAGGGTCAAGCCCTTTCGAGTCGTCCGGTTTTTACGCCAGACGACTCGGTTCACCATCTTTCGGGAAGGGACCGTCTCGGTCGCATGCTGCTCCGGTCCCTAAACAACCTGCGACAAATGATAGGAAATGCCGACATCAATACGTGTTCAGTTTGGTTTATCGCTCATAGGTCTTTTTGACCATCGATCCCTGATTATAACTCTCAATTAAACAGTCAGGAGAGTAAGGCATGCCCATCGATATCTCATCGACAGGCGATACCGGCAAGAACGGCCAACGACACATCAGGTGATCGATTATTGCTACGACTTTTGCTTAATCGTTTCCACTCCTTAGAGAAAGAAACCCCGGGGGACCGTCTCGGTCGCAAGCTGCTCCGGTCCCTAAACAACCTGCGACAAATGATAGGAAATGCCGACATCAATATGTGTTCAGTTTGGTTTATCGCTCATTGGTCTGTTTGACCATCGATCCCTGATTAAACTCTCAGTAATCCAGTCGGGAGAGGTAAGGCATGCCCATCGATATCTCATCGACAGGCGATACCGCTTGAACGGCCAACGACACATCAGAGGATCGTATCTTGCTACAACTTTTGCTTAATCGTTTCTTCTCCTTGGAGAAAGAAACCCCCGGGGACCGTCTCGGCCGCAAGCTGCTCCGGTCCCTAAACAACCTGCGGCATCAAATGATAGGAAAAGCCGACATCAATACGTGTTCAGTTGGTTTATCGCTCATTGGTCTTGTTTGACCATCGATCCCTGATTAATACTCTCAATTAGAAGGTCGGTAGAGTAAGGCATGCCCATCGATATCTCATCGACAGGCGATACCGCATGAACGGCCAACGACACATCAGAGGATCGTATCTTGCTACAACTCTTGCTTAATAGTTTCCACTCCTTGGAGAAAGAAACCCCCGGGGGACCGTCTCGGCCGCAAGTTGCTCCGGTCCCTAAACAACCTGCGGCATCAAATGATAGGAAAAGCCGACATCAATACGTGTTCAGTTTGGTTTATCGCTCATAGGTCTGTTTTGACCATCGATCCTAGAATTCAACTTTCGAGTAAGGCATGCCCGTCGATATCTCATCGATAGGCGATACCGGTAGAACGGCCCAACGACACACATCTAGGATCGCATTTACTCTTCCTTGGATGGATAACCAATACCCTAGGACCGTTTCATCGCGAGCTGCTCCGGTCCTCAAACAACTCGCGAACCACCGATAGGATGATATTAGGAATGGCCGACTTTCATCCTTTAACTCTCAGTTCTGCTTACCAAAACATAGGTACTTGGACCTTAAAGACCACTATATGTTCCCCGATCGGGGGCAATCGGAACGTCTATCCTCATCAACATCGTTTCACTCATTCCGAACCACCAAATTGGACAGACAGTACCATATTCACCAACCGATTGCTTCAACTTCGCAAACTGTATGGTAAGTTCTACTAATTTCACATCTTACCATCGACTAATAGTGCATAAATCCACTTGGAAATCACTTTTC
>NW_026045211.1:0-5000 GCF_943734845.2 Anopheles funestus
TTTCAAGTGAGCGATAATCACGCTCTACGCTCAGTATGACAGCTGCAAGGCAATCACTCGCTAAGTTCAGAGCTAATACATGCAACACGCCGGCATTGTTTCCACCGACGCATGGATTCAAGACTGGTGCACTTATTAGTTAAACCGTTCGCCTCCGGGTGTTTCGAGTTCAAGTCTGGATGAGGATTGTTCTTGCTGGTAATAGCTTGAGCCCCTGAATAAGGGGCCGAAGCGTACATCTTGAGAGTAAATGTACAACATATTACCAAATCGGCACCGTGGGTTCTGGTGCAAGTGATGTAACCATGAAAGATGTTGAGCAGCCCAACATCGGTTTACACACGCATAAGGGGTTTTATTGTTATCTGTAGGTTGCGCATACACCATACCCGGTGTAAAGTGCCGTGGTCCCCCAGGGGGCTGCATCAAAACGTTCGCCATGCGAACTACCCAATGGAACGAACTCGATGTATTGAAAGAGATGAACAATTAATAGCGAGAATAGGGGCCCGGAAGCAATTCCGCGGCCCTACGGTCGATTCAAGAGTTGAAACGTTGTACAATCGTGGATAGCACCTAGTGCTAATATGGTGAGAGATAATGTGTGAGGAAATTTAGTTTCCTAAAGTTTAGTTAGTGGTTTCCGTTGTGCCCTAACAAACTTAAAGTTGGTGGTGACCGTTACACCCCAACAAATTGGTGCCTTACCCAACACCAAAGAGCCATTCCATATGGTTCTAGAGAGAGAGAGTTGTGTGGAAATTTATTCCCACTAAGCGAGTGTGTGTCTGTAGTGGAACGAATTCTGGTTGATCCTACCAGTAATATACGCTTGTCTCAAAGGTTAAGCCATGCATGTCTAAGTACAAACATAAATGAATGTGAAACCGCATAAGGCTCAGTATAACAGCTATAATTCACAAGATCATCCTACCACTAGTTACTTGGATAACTGTGGAAAATCCAGAGCTAATACATGCAACATGCCGGGACTGTTGCCCTCGCGGGTAGCTGAACTGGTGCACTTATTAGTTAAACCAATCGCCTCGGGCGGCTTGAGTTGAAGTCTGGATAAGGACGCAGATCGTATGGTCGCTTGTCGACTGACGACAGATCTTTCAAATGTCTGCCCTATCAACTATTGATGGTAGTGTAGAGGACTACCATGGTTGCGACGGGTAACGGGGAATCAGGGTTCGATTCCGGAGAGGGAGCCTGAGAAATGGCTACCACATCCAAGGAAGGCAGCAGGCGCGTAAATTACCCAATCCCAGTACGGGGAGGTAGTGACGAGAAATAACAATATGGACCTCTCTAACGATGGTCCATAATTGGAATGAGTTGAGTATAAATCCTTCAACAAGGATCAAGTGGAGGGCAAGTCTGGTGCCAGCAGCCGCGGTAATTCCAGCTCCACTAGCGTATATTAAAGTTGTTGCGGTTTAAAACGTTCGAAGTTGATTGCCCGTCCAGACACGTGACCGCCACGGGCGCCCGGTTACACGCCGGGGCCGTTCGTGCGCGCGCTCACGGCTGCGACTCACAATGGTGTACTTGGGCGTTACTCTGTGAACGAGTACCGTGCTACCGGTTAACTCCGGCACGGGCTCCTCATGGTGCTCAAGATACTCACATTTACCTTGAACAAATTAGAGTGCTCAAAGCAGGCTAAGACAAAGCGTCCGGCCCCCCCGTGGGGTTGGCGTTGGCCGAGAATAATCTTGCATGGAATAATGGAATATGACCTCGGTTTATACGATTTCGTTGGTTTGTCAGAAACCTAGAGGTAATGATTAACAGAAGTAGTTGGGGGCATTGGTATTACGGCGCGAGAGGTGAAATTCGTAGACCGTCGTAGGACCAACTGAAGCGAAAGCGTTTGCCATGGATGCTTTCTTTAATCAAGAACGAAAGTTAGAGGATCGAAGGCGATTAGATACCGCCCTAGTTTCTAACCGTAAACGATGCCAATTAGCAATTGGGAGACGCTACCCCTATTCGGTGCTCTCAGTCGCTTCCGGGAAACCAAAATCGGGTTCCGGGGGAAGTATGGTTGCAAAGTTGAAACTTAAAGGAATTGACGGAAGGGCACCACAAGAAGTGGAGCTTGCGGCTTAATTTGACTCAACACGGGAAAATTTACCAGGTCCAAACTTATCGAGGGTAAGACAGATTGATAGCTCTTTCTCAAATTTAAGGGTAGTGGTGCATGGCCGTTCTTAGTTCGTGGAATGATTTGTCTGGTTAATTCCGATAACGAACGTGACTCAAACATGCTAACTAGAACGCTGTCAGCAGTGCGCCTCCGGGCGCACCTGACGTTACAGCCGGGCGGCGCCTTCACGGGCGGTCGTCGGCTACGTTTGCCCTGCTTAGCGGGACAACTTGTGTTTAGCAAGCTGAGAATGAGCGATAACAGGTCCGTGATGCCCTTAGATGTTCTGGGCTGCACGCGTGCTACAATGTGGGTCGCAGCGTGTTCTCGCCAATAGGCGCCCCCATTCCGAGAGGAACGGGAAATCACTAAAATGCCCATCTAGTCGGGATTGGGGACTGCAACGGTCCCCCATGAACCTGGAATTTCTAGTAAGCACTAGTCATTAGCTAGTGCTGATTACGTCCCTGCCCTTTGTACACACCGCCCGTCGCTACTACCGATGGATTATTTAGTGAGGTTTCTGGAGGCTTACCTTCCGCGGTTCCTTCGTGAGCTGCAGCTGGCATGGCTGAAGTTGACCGAACTTGATGATTTAGAGGAAGTAAAAGTCGTAACAAGGTTTCCGTAGGTGAACCTGCGAAGGATCATTACTGATGATCGTCCGCGAGTGACCAACCATGGGCTGCCTTCGGTGTAGCTCGGTCGCTCGCTTGCTATGTGTCAGAATTTGTTGAAAGCCAACTCGTTCGTTGTACACTTTGATGGGTGACCATCACTGTGTCTCCGTGCCGAGCTAGATCTCCCCTAGCCGTAAGGCACTTGAACGCCCCTTCGACGACGAGTTGCATGTGTGTGGTATGTGTCAGAATCTGGTGAAGCTTTCTGCATGTGATGTGCCTTGTGTGGATCCGTGGCCATTGCATTGTGTCTGGTGCTTAGATACCCAGACACTTAGAACGCTTGCGCGGAAAGCAAACTCGATCGTTGTACACTTTGATGGGTGACCATCACTGTGTCTCCGTGCCGTGCTAGATCCCCCCTAGCCGTAAGGCACTTTGAACGCCCCTTCGACGACGAGTTACAAGAGTGTGGTATGTGTCAGAATCTGGTGAAGCTTTCTGCATGTGATGTGCCTTGTGTGGATCCGTGGCCATTGCATTGTGTCTGGTGTGTAGGTACCCAGACACTTAGAACGCTTGCGCGGAAAGCAAACTCGATCGTTGTACACTTTGATGGGCAACCATCACTGTGTCTCCGTGCCGTGCTAGATCTCCCCTAGCCGTAAGGCACTTTGAACGCCCCTTCGACGACGAGTTACAAGAGTGTGGTATGTGTCATAATCTGGTGAAGCTTTCTGCATGTGATGTGCCTTGTGTGGATCCGTGGCCATTGCATTGTGTCTGGTGTGTAGGTACCCAGACACTTAAGCAAACTCGATCGTTGTACACTGTGATGGGCGAGCATCACTGTGTCTCCGTGCCGTGTAAGAGCTCCCCTGGCCATCAGGCACTTGAAAGGTCCTTCGACGACGAGTTACAATAGTGGTGTGTTAGATACGTCAGGTGATGGTATCTACTGTTGTGCAATACGTATCCGGCCACGGCACGGAACGAACGGGAACTGTGGTGCAGACATACAAAGAGTTAAGCCTATTAGTCATTAACTCTAAGGACGGGGCCATGGGGCGGTACGCAAAGGATACGGATGAGCGAGTATGCAGGCCCAATACTCAATAGCTCGATCCGATCCAAGCACATGAGTTGACTGCGGCGCCAGGTTAAACCAATGTGCCTAGATTCTATTTGGCCAGTAGAAGAATCTTGTGTCTTATGCGATTTGATACCAAGACACCAGAACGAAAGTTAGTTGAAGAGTTATTAAACTCTTATGAAGTATGGTTGTGCAATCACAACTTATGACTTTAACCTATAAAGTGGATATGGACTTGCAATTATAACATGGAATCTCTACACACCCCATGAGCTCGATCCAATCCACGCACACGAGTTGCCTGAGTAGCGACAGGTATACCGATGTGCAATACGTATCCGGCCACGGCACGGAACGAACGGGAACTGTGGTGCAGACATACAAAGAGTTAAGCCTACTAGTCATTAACTCTAAGGACGGGGCCATGGGGCGGTACGCAAAGGATACGGATGAGCGAGTATGCAGGCCCAATACTCAATAGCTCGATCCGATCCAAGCACATGAGTTGACTGCGGCGCCAGGTTAACCAATGTGCTAGATTCTATTTGGCCAGTAGAATCTTGTGTCTTACGCGATTTGATACCAAGACACCAGAACGAAAGTTAGTTGAAGAGTGATTAAACTCTTATGAAGAATGGTTGTGCAATCACAACTTATGACTTTAACCTATAAAGTGGATATGGACTATCAATTATAACATGGGGCACACACCATGTTCTCGATCCAATCCACGCACACGAGTTGCCTGAGTAGCGACAGGTATACCGATGTGCAATACGTATCCGGCCATAGGCACGGAACGAACAGGAACTGTGGTGCAGACATACAAGGGCCATGGGGCGGTACGCAAAGGATACGGATGAGCGAGTATGCAGGCCCAATACTCAATAGCTCGATCCGATCCAAGCACATGAGTTGACTGCGGCGTCAGGTTAACCGATGTGCTAAGAGAGTTGTTCCTGGGCCTTCAAAGTGACTTCAAAACTATCTTAGCGAATGGTGGCCATGGGCGTAGACATGAGCCACAAGTCACAAGGCCTGGGACTATTGGGTAATAAAGACAACTTAGTCAGAAAGTTAGTCTTTGGACGTACCACCGGGATTGTGTTACATTGGGAACCTTACTATAAAA
>NW_026045211.1:10000-25000 GCF_943734845.2 Anopheles funestus
CGTTCGCATCGATCCTCTCAGGCGACCCATGCTTGGTGGTTAGTGCTTGCGCGTGCGCGCCCCGTGTGTGCTGGAATTGGCCAACCAGTGCACATTGGTGGTGCGTACCGTGACTTGCACCATGTGACGAGAGTGTTGAAGAACACTGTGTGGTGACTCTATGCCTATGTGATGGGGTGCTTGTAACACACGACCGAACCGACGGCTCGTTGGATGGTCACGACAGTGTGGTGCAGGTGCGCCCATGTGTAACGAATACATTGAGTGCCGTTGGAGGTTAGCGGTTGGTTGGTTGCATGCTACAACTTCGCGTTGTACATGGGCTGGCCGCTGCGCTTCCTTCGGGTTGCCACTTGATGTTGATAGGGTTGATGTATTGTGTTCGTTGACTTTTGGTTCATTCCAAAAGTCTTCGGACTTAGATAATTTTACAAGTGTCGGCGCTCTCGGACCGAAAATAAGAAGACAACTAAGAAGAAAAAGAGAAAGAAGCTAATAGTGGAAAGTATTCTTCTTCAAAGAAGGAACAAAAATTTTACAAGTGTTGAAAAATTTCCTAAGTCCAAAAAATTTTCTAAGTCCAGAAAATTTTCTAAGTCCCACAAAATGGAACATGATGAAGAAGATACAGAAGTTGAAAATTTTTCTAAGTCCAAAAAATTTTCTAAGTCCAGAAAATTTTCTAAGTCCAAAGTGTTGGAACAATTTCCAAAGGCCCATAGGTTGCACTGAATTTTCCTAAGTTGGCCACAAGTACCCATGAGGTATCGAGAAGGTTCACCCGAAGGACATAATATGTCCCAAAGTACCGATAGAGCACCCACAAAGAGCACCCAATTGGCCTAAGTTGGCCAAAAGTACCGATAGAGTACCCACAAGTAGCACTGAGTTGGCCTAAGTTGGCCAAAAGTACCGATAGAGTACCCACAAATAGCACCGAATGGGCCTAAGTTGGCCAAAAGTACCGATAGAGTACCCACAAGAAGCACTGAGTTGGCCTAAGTTGGCCAAAAGTACCGATAGAGTACCCACAAATAGCACCCAGTTGGCCTAAGTTGGCCAAAAGTACCGATAGAGTACCCACAAATAGCACCGAGTGGGCCTAACATGGCCAAAAGTACCGATAGAGTACCCACAAATAGCACCGAGTGGGCCTAACATGGCCAAAAGTACCGATAGAGTACCCACAAAGAGCACCCCATGGGCCTAAGTTGGCCAAAAGTACCGATAGAGTACCCACAAATAGCACCGAGTGGGCCTAACATGGCCAAAAGTACCGATAGAGCACCCACATATAGCACCGAATGGGCCTAACATGGCCAAAAGTACCGATAGAGCACCCACATATAGCACCCCATTGGCCTAAGTTGGCCAAAAGTACCGATAGAGTACCCACAAAGAGCACCCAATTGGCCTAAGTTGGCCAAAAGTACCGCCAAGTAGCACCATAGAGGCCCGAGTAGAGCGAAATGTGGGCCAAATTGAACATTTGAAAATTTTTACAAGTCCAGAAAATTTTCTAAGTCCAGAAAATTTTCTAAGTCCAAAGAGTTGGACAAATTTCCTTAGGCCCAAAGGTTGCACTGAATGTTCCTAAGTTGGCCATCAGTACCCATGAAGTATCGCGAAGGTTCACCCGAAAGACACAATATGCACTAAAGTACCCACAGAGTACCCACAAGTTGCACCCAATTGGCCTAAGTTGGCCAAAAGTACCGACAAGTAGCACCATAGAGGCCCGAGTAGAGCGAAATGTGGGCCAAAGTACCGAGTAGTTGCCACAAATGCCCAAATGGATACCAAAATGTGGTACCAAGTACCTAACTGTTGCAACAAATGCTAGCTTTCTGACCAAAAGCTGTGGGCCAATTTCGTAGAAGAACCGCCTAGGCGAAAAGGCAAAAATCGCCGAAGCTGGCCCGCTCGCAGAGCTCGCGGGCCAGGAGATACTCATAGGGCGATTTACTAGAGTGGGGAACTTGAGAATTTTTGTGTCCGAGACTTTGGGCAACTTCGCGGCCGCCCCCTTAAAGTAAAAGATTTTCTCTGGGTGCCTAAAATTCGCAATTCCCGCAAAGTCGGGAAGACGTTAAAGTTTTTGCCCAAAAAATGGCCATCGATTTAAGGTGATTTTCCAATAAGAAAATGCTTCCTATTTTGAATTTTTTCGAATATTTCCTAAACTAAGCGTCGGAGCACATGGCCGTGGAGGAACTTTTGGTAGCTTTTGGCAAGGGCTATCGGATGAAATAATAAGAAAGGCCATCAGAGCGATATTGGATTAATGCGGGCTCATAAACGCACCTGAGAAGTGAAAATTGGTACCTTGCACGCAGGATGCAAGAAATGCTTGAGTGTTAACCATCATCGGTACCAAGTACCTAGGTTATATCGAGTGCGTAGATGGAAGTCGGTACCAAAGGGAAACCTTCCTAGGCTAGGTGCACGCAAGTGAGTATGGATCGATCAGTAGAAAGATGGGAAGCCCAAGGAAACCTTCCTAGGCTAGGTGCACGCAAGTGAGTATGGATCGATCAGTAGAAAGATGGGAAGCCCAAGGAAACCTTCCTAGGCTAGGTGCACGCAAGTGAGTATGGATCGATCAGTAGAAAGATGGGAAGCCCAAGGAAACCTTCCTAGGCTAGGTGCACGCAAGTGAGTATGGATCGATCAGTAGAAAGATGGGAAGCCCAAGGAAACCTTCCTAGGCTAGGTGCACGCAAGTGAGTATGGATCGATCAGTAGAAAGATGGGAAGCCAAAGGAAACCTTCCTAGGCTAGGTGCACGCAAGTGAGTATGGATCGATCAGTAGAAAGATGGGAAGCCATAGGAAACCTTCCTAGGCTAGGTGCACGCAAGTGAGTATGGATCGATCAGTAGAAAGATGGGAAGCCCAAGGAAACCTTCCTAGGCTAGGTGCACGCAAGTGAGTATGGATCGATCAGTAGAAAGATGGGAAGCCCAAGGAAACCTTCCTAGGCTAGGTGCACGCAAGTGAGTATGGATCGATCAGTAGAAAGATGGGAAGCCATAGGAAACCTTCCTAGGCTAGGTGCACGCAAGTGAGTATGGATCGATCAGTAGAAAGATGGGAAGCCCAAGGAAACCTTCCTAGGCTAGGTGCACGCAAGTGAGTATGGATCGATCAGTAGAAAGATGGGAAGCCCAAGGAAACCTTCCTAGGCTAGGTGCACGCAAGTGAGTATGGATCGATCAGTAGAAAGATGGGAAGCCATAGGAAACCTTCCTAGGCTAGGTGCACGCAAGTGAGTATGGATCGATCAGTAGAAAGATGGGAAGCCATAGGAAACCTTCCTAGGCTAGGTGCACGCAAGTGAGTATGGATCGATCAGTAGAAAGTGGGAAGCCCATTACCAAATGCCCTAGTGAAGACCGTAAACGAATATCATGAACCGATAAGGAGCACCAAATGCCCTAGTGAAGACCGTAAACGAATATCATGAACCGAGAAGGAGCACCAAATGCCCTAGTGAAGACCGTAAACGAATATCATGAACCGATAAGGAGCACCAAATGCCCTAGTGAAGACCGTAAACGAATATCATGAACCAAGAAGTAGCAACGAATGCCTGAAAAAGTACCAAGTCCACGGTATAGAGTAACGAGAGCTAACCGCCGTGATGTATGCAATGAGGGCAGCCATTGCATGGGTTCTGGACTTGGTTCGCGAATAACTTTTTTGCTAGACATCGGACAAAGTTGACGTGGAAGAACGAAATGTAGCATTTGGTGCCACCTATCCAAAACTTTTTCAAGATTGAAGATCCGATCGATACAGCCTGAGTTATAGGCAAAAGTTGGTGCAAAATTGAGCATTTTTAATGGTGAAAAATCGGTACTCCTCGAATAGCTCCTGTTGGAAGCATCGGACCACATGGTCGTGGAGGAACATATTGTAGCGTGCGGTGTCAAGTATCGACACCCAAAACCGCATGTCCGATGGACGGAAAATGACCAAGTTATAGTGAAAACTTGGTTGCACCAAATTCCCGAAGAAGTGCAACGAGAAGGTGAATGCGCAGGTTGTTCGTCGAATAGCTCCGGCCACAGACATGGTAGCGATTAGTGGTGCATGGAAGAAATCTAGCCACAAGTGCCATCTACCCATGGCCAGAAGAAAGTGTGGCCATATCTTGGATACCGGCGGAGCTATGGGGCAAATATGGGCCAAAAATGGTGCAAGTTGGACCAAAAATCCGAAAAAGTACCTAGGTAAATGCGCAGGTTGTTCGTCGAATAGCTCCGGCCACAGACATGGTAGCGATTAGTGGTGCATGGAAGAAATCTAGCCACAAGTGCCATCTACCCATGGCCAGAAGAAAGTGTGGCCATATCTTGGATACCGGCGGAGCTATGGGGCAAATATGGGCCAAAAATGGTGCAAGTTGGACCAAAAATCCGACCAAGTGCGCGAGGCGCTTTCGTGAATAGCTCCGGCCACAGACATGGTAGCGATTAGTGGTGCATGGAAGAAATCTAGCCACAAGTGCCATCTAGCCATGGCCAGAAGAAAGTGTGGCCATATCTTGGATACCGGCGGAGCTATGGGGCAAATATGGGCCAAAAATGGTGCAAGTTGGACCAAAAATCCGACCAAGTGCGCGAGGCGCTTTCGTGAATAGCTCCGGCCACAGACATGGTAGCGATTAGTGGTGCATGGAAGAAATCTAGCCACAAGTGCCATCTACCCATGGCCAGAAGAAAGTGTGGCCATATCTTGGATACCGGCGGAGCTATGGGGCAAATATGGGCCAAAAATGGTGCAAGTTGGACCAAAAATCCGGCCAAGTGCGCGAGGCGCTTTCGTGAATAGCTCGGGCCACAGACATGGTAGCGATTAGTGGTGCATGGAAGAAATCTAGCCACAAGTGCCATCTACCCATGGCCAGAAGAAAGTGTGGCCATATCTTGGATACCGGCGGAGCTATGGGGCAAATATGGGCCAAAAATGGTGCAAGTTGGACCAAAAATCCGAAAAAGTACCTAGGTAAATGCGATGGTTGTTCGTCGAATAGCTCCGGCCACAGACATGGTAGCGATTAGTGGTGCATGGAAGAAATCTAGCCACAAGTGCCATCTACCCATGGCCAGAAGAAAGTGTGGCCATATCTTGGATACCGGCGGAGCTATGGGGCAAATATGGGCCAAAAATGGTGCAAGTTGGACCAAAAATCCGAAAAAGTACCTAGGTAAATGCGCAGGTTGTTCGTCGAATAGCTCCGGCCACAGACATGGTAGCGATTAGTGGTGCATGGAAGAAATCTAGCCACAAGTGCCATCTACCCATGGCCAGAAGAAAGTGTGGCCATATCTTGGATACCGGCGGAGCTATGGGGCAAATATGGGCCAAAAATGGTGCAAGTTGGACCAAAAATCCGACCAAGTGCGCGAGGCGCTTTCGTGAATAGCTCCGGCCACAGACATGGTAGCGATTAGTGGTGCATGGAAGAAATCTAGCCACAAGTGCCATCTACCCATGGCCAGAAGAAAGTGTGGCCATATCTTGGATACCGGCGGAGCTATGGGGCAAATATGGGCCAAAAATGGTGCAAGTTGGACCAAAAATCCGACCAAGTGCGCGAGGCGCTTTCGTGAATAGCTCCGGCCACAGACATGGTAGCGATTAGTGGTGCATGGAAGAAATCTAGCCACAAGTGCCATCTACCCATGGCCAGAAGAAAGTGTGGCCATATCTTGGATACCGGCGGAGCTATGGGGCAAATATGGGCCAAAAATGGTGCAAGTTGGACCAAAAATCCGAAAAAGTACCTAGGTAAATGCGATGGTTGTTCGTCGAATAGCTCCGGCCACAGACATGGTAGCGATTAGTGGTGCATGGAAGAAATCTAGCCACAAGTGCCATCTACCCATGGCCAGAAGAAAGTGTGGCCATATCTTGGATACCGGCGGAGCTATGGGGCAAATATGGGCCAAAAATGGTGCAAGTTGGACCAAAAATCCGACCAAGTGCGCGAGGCGCTTTCGTGAATAGCTCCGGCCACAGACATGGTAGCGATTAGTGGTGCATGGAAGAAATCTAGCCACAAGTGCCATCTACCCATGGCCAGAAGAAAGTGTGGCCATATCTTGGATACCGGCGGAGCTATGGGGCAAATATGGGCCAAAAATGGTGCAAGTTGGACCAAAAATCTGAAAAAGTACCTAGGTAAATGCGATGGTTGTTCGTCGAATAGCTCCGGCCACAGACATGGTAGCGATTAGTGGTGCATGGAAGAAATCTAGCCACAAGTGCCATCTACCCATGGCCAGAAGAAAGTGTGGCCATATCTTGGATACCGGCGGAGCTATGGGGCAAATATGGGCCAAAAATGGTGCAAGTTGGACCAAAAATCCGAAAAAGTACCTAGGTAAATGCGATGGTTGTTCGTCGAATAGCTCCGGCCACAGACATGTTAGCGATTAGTGGTGCATGGAAGAAATCTAGCCACAAGTGCCATCTACCCATGGCCAGAAGAAAGTGTGGCCATATCTTGGATACCGGCGGAGCTATGGTGCAAATACGGGCCAAAAATGGTGCAAGTTGGACCAAAAATCCGACCAAGTGCGCGAGACGCTTTCGTGAATAGCTCCGGCCACAGACATGGTAGCGATTAGTGGTGCATGGAAGAAATCTAGCCACAAGTGCCATCTAGCCATGGCCAGAAGAAAGTGTGGCCATATCTTGGATACCGGCGGAGCTATGGTGCAAATATGGGCCAAAAATGGTGAAGTTGGACCAAAAATCCGACCAAGTGCGCGAGGCGCTTTCGTGAATAGCTCCGGCCACAGACATGGTAGCGGTTAGTGGTGCATGGAAGAAATCTAGCCACAAGTGCCATCTAGCCATGGCCAGAAGAAAGTGTGGCGATATCTTGGATACCGGCGGAGCTATGGGGCAAATACGGGCCAAAAATGGGTAAACTTGTACGGTCCAAAGCCAAGGGTAAATTTTTTTATTCCTCTAATAACTTCTAGCACAGACATTGAATCGGTTGGTAATGTATGGATGAAATGCAGCAAACAGTTGGAACTACCCATAAAATCTTAAAGATTGACGATCCAATGTATAGAACCGGAGTAATGTGCGATACTTGGTGTAAAATCGAGTGAAAAATTAACTATAAACTGTTTTTGGCCCATAACTCGAATACTAGACATCGGAAGGGGGGGTCGTAGAACGATTTTTTGTTGCCCTATCGATTCCCTATCGAACGAGCAAAAGTTGTTTTTTTGACCAAAAAGGACCCCTACTCTAGTAAAATTGGCCTGATTTTACTAGTCCCCGGTACCCGTACAGGCAAAATGAGCAAAATGCTCAAGTATGAATGGTTTTTGGCCCATAACTCGAATACTAGACGTCGCAGGGGGGTGTCGTGGAACAATTTTTGGTAGCCCTTGAAATTATCTATCGAATGACATATACTTGATTTTTGGCCAAAAAGTTCCCTAGACTAGTAAAAATCGCATCATTTTACTAGAGTCGGGTACCCTGGACGAAAAACCGCTATAATTGCGGTTTTTGGCTAATAACTCGAATACTAGACGTCGCAGGGGGGTGTCGTGGAACAATTTTTGGTAGCCCTTGAAATTATCTATCGAATGACATATACTTGATTTTTGGCCAAAAAGTTCCCTAGACTAGTAAAAATCGCATCATTTTACTAGAGTCGGGTACCCTGGACGAAAAACCGCTATAATTGCGGTTTTTGGCTAATAACTCGAATACTAGACGTCGCAGGGGGGTGTCGTGGAACAATTTTTGGTAGCCCTTGAAATTATCTATCGAATGACATATACTTGATTTTTGGCCAAAAAGTTCCCTAGACTAGTAAAAATCGCATCATTTTACTAGAGTCGGGTACCCTGGACGAAAAACCGCTATAGTTGCGGTTTTTGGCTAATAACTCTAATACTAGACGTCGGAGGGGGGTGTCGTGGAACAATTTTTGGTAGCCCTTGAAATTATCTATCGAATGACATATACTTGATTTTTGGCCAAAAAGTTCCCTAGACTAGTAAAAATCGCATCATTTTACTAGAGTCGGGTACCCTGGACGAAAAACCGCTTAAGTTGCGGTTTTTGGCTAATAACTCGAATACTAGACGTCGCAGGGGGGTGTCGTGGAACAATTTTTGGTAGCCCTTGAAATTATCTATCGAATGACATATACTTGATTTTTTGACCAAAAAGTTCCTAGACTAGTAAAAATCGCATCATTTTACTAGAGTCGGGTACCCTGTACGAAAAACCGCTATAGTTGCGGTTTTTGGCCAATAACTCGAATACTAGACGTCGGAGGGGGGTGCCGTAGAACAATTTTTTGTAGCCCTTGAAATTACCTTTCGAATGATATATAGTGGTTTTTTGGTCAAACAGTGACCCCGAGACTAGTAACCCTCCATACACAAAACCGCCTAAAAAGTTTTGGTTTTGCAAAATTTTGAAAAGTGCGTCAAAAAAATTTTTTCAAAAAGTACCAAATCGTGATCAGAACTCACTATAGACCATAAAAAGTGAAATCCGATGGTCATTTGCAACACTTGGTCAATCGAGAAAAATTTCACTTTTTTACTAGAGTCGGGTACCCTGAACGAAAAATCGCTCAAGTGATGGTTTTTGGCCAATAACTCGAATACTAGACGTCGGAGGGGGGTGCCGTAGAACAATTTTTTGTAGCCCTTGAAATTACCTTTCGAATGATATATAGTGGTTTTTTGGTCAAACAGTGACCCCGAGACTAGTAACCCTCCATACACAAAACCGCCTACAAAAACTTTGTTTTGAAAAATTTTGAAAAGTTCAAAAAAATTTTTTTTTCAAAAACTACTAAAACGTGATAAGAACTTACTATAGACCATGAAAAGTGATATCCGATGATAATTTGCAAAAGTTGGTAACTAGTAAAAAATTTCACTTTTTTACTAGAGTCGGTGCAACGAGAAAAAAAAAGTCCGTGATGGAGAAAAATGGCACGTTTTCCACGCCTGTACGCTTTCGTTTTCTATATAGGGGGTAGGTGAGCCAGAAGCATGAATTTGACTGAGTACGTATCTTTATGAATTGGGCCCTTCTAAATCGATTGAGACTACCCCCAGGACGATCGGACGACTGCTTCTGGCTCAAAATGTGGTTTTTAGATTTTGATCGTCAATTATGAGAGAAAAAATCGATTAGAAGTAAAGATACGAAATGCTTGGTCTAAGTTGGGAAACGACTTCGGATATTTGTTGGACGTTGTCGTAGAAGGTCCGAGGACCAAGGAAAAGTGATTTCCAAGTGGATTTATGCACTATTAGTCGATGGTAAGATGTGAAATTAGTAGAACTTACCATACAGTTTGCGAAGTTGAAGCAATCGGTTGGTGAATATGGTACTGTCTGTCCAATTTGGTGGTTCGGAATGAGTGAAACGATGTTGACGTTCCGATTGCCCCCCGATCGGGGAACATATAGTGGTCTTTAAGGTCCAAGTACCTATGTTTTGGTAAGCAGAACTGAGAGTTAAAGGATGAAAGTCGGCCATTCCTAATATCATCCTATCGGTGGTTCGCGAGTTGTTTGAGGACCGGAGCAGCTCGCGATGAAACGGTCCTAGGGTATTGGTTATCCATCCAAGGAAGAGTAAATGCGATCCTAGATGTGTGTCGTTGGCCGTTCTACCGGTATCGCCTATCGATGAGATATCGACGGGCATGCCTTACTCGAAAGTTGAATTCTAGGATCGATGGTCAAACAGACCTATGAGCGATAAACCAAACTGAACACGTATTGATGTCGGCTTTTCCTATCATTTGATGCCGCAGGTTGTTTAGGGACCGGAGCAACTTGCGGCCGAGACGGTCCCCGGGGGTTTCTTTCTCCAAGGAGTGGAAACGATTAAGCAAGAGTTGTAGCAAGATACGATCCTCTGATGTGTCGTTGGCCGTTCAAGCGGTATCGCCTGTCGATGAGATATCGATGGGCATGCCTTACTCTCCCGACTGGATTACTGAGAGTTTAATCAGGGATCGATGGTCAAACAGACCAATGAGCGATAAACCAAACTGAACACATATTGATGTCGGCATTTCCTATCATTTGTCGCAGGTTGTTTAGGGACCGGAGCAGCTTGCGACCGAGACGGTCCCCGGGGGTTTCTTTCTCTAAGGAGTGGAAACGATTAAGCAAAAGTCGTAGCAATAATCGATCACCTGATGTGTCGTTGGCCGTTCTTGCGGTATCGCCTGTCGATGAGATATCGATGGGCATGCCTTACTCTCCTGACTGTTTAATTGAGAGTTATAATCAGGGATCGATGGTCAAAAAGACCTATGAGCGATAAACCAAACTGAACACGTATTGATGTCGGCATTTCCTATCATTTGTCGCAGGTTGTTTGGGGACCGGAGCAGCTTGCGACCGAGACGGTCCCTTCCCGAAAGATGGTGAACCGAGTCGTCTGGCGTAAAAACCGGACGACTCGAAAGGGCTTGACCCTTTCAAGTGAGCGATAATCACATTCTACGCTCAGTTCGACAGCTACAAGGCAATCACTCGCTATGTTCAGAGCTAATACATGCAACATGCCGGCATTGTTTCCACCGACGCATGGATTCAAGACTGGTGCACTTATTAGTTAAACCGTTCGCCTCCGGGTGTTTCGAGTTCAAGTCTGGATGAGGATTGTTCTTGCTGGTAATAGCTTGAGCCCCTGAATAAGGGGTCGAAGCGTACATCTTGAGACCATGTACAACATATTACCAAATCGGCACCATGGGTTCGGGTGCAAGTGATGTAACCGTGAAAGATGTTGAGCAGCCCAACATCGGTTTACACACGCATAATAGGAAGGCAGCGCTGTCGACTGGTCAGTCGTGTAAGAAGTGTGCATTATCGATCACAAATATATTGGTGATCTGTAGGTTGCGCATACACCATGCCCGGTGTAAAGTGCCGTGGTCCCCCCCGGGGGGCTGCATCAAACCGTTCGCCACGCGAACTACCCAATGGAACGAACTCGATGCATTTAATAAGAAGAAGAGATGATAATGAAACACGGTCGATTTAAGAGTTGAAAACGTTGAAATGCCTATAAGCAAGTCTTAAGTTGGTGGTTTCGTTGTGCCCCAACAAATTGGTGCCTTACCCTACACCAAAGAGCCATTCAACATGGTTCAAGTGAGCGATAATCACGCTCTACGCTCAGTATGACAGCTGCAAGGCAATCACTCGCTAAGTTCAGAGCTAATACATGCAACACGCCGGCATTGTTTCCACCGACGCATGGATTCAAGACTGGTGCACTTATTAGTTAAACCGTTCGCCTCCGGGTGTTTCGAGTTCAAGTCTGGATGAGGATTGTTCTTGCTGGTAATAGCTTGAGCCCCTGAATAAGGGGCCGAAGCGTACATCTTGAGAGTAAATGTACAACATATTACCAAATCGGCACCGTGGGTTCTGGTGCAAGTGATGTAACCATGAAAGATGTTGAGCAGCCCAACATCGGTTTACACACGCATAAGGGGTTTATTGTTATCTGTAGGTTGCGCATACACCATACCCGGTGTAAAGTGCCGTGGTCCCCCAGGGGGCTGCATCAAAACGTTCGCCATGCGAACTACCCAATGGAACGAACTCGATGTATTGAAAGAGATGAACAATTAATAGCGAGAATAGGGGCCCGGAAGCAATTCCGCGGCCCTACGGTCGATTCAAGAGTTGAAACGTTGTACAATCGTGGATAGCACCTAGTGCTAATATGGTGAGAGATAATGTGTGAGGAAATTTAGTTTCCTAAAGTTTAGTTAGTGGTTTCCGTTGTGCCCTAACAAACTTAAAGTTGGTGGTGACCGTTACACCCCAACAAATTGGTGCCTTACCCAACACCAAAGAGCCATTCCATATGGTTCTAGAGAGAGAGAGTTGTGTGGAAATTTATTTCCCACTAAGCGAGTGTGTGTCTGTAGTGGAACGAATTCTGGTTGATCCTACCAGTAATATACGCTTGTCTCAAAGGTTAAGCCATGCATGTCTAAGTACAAACATAAATGAATGTGAAACCGCATAAGGCTCAGTATAACAGCTATAATTCACAAGATCATCCTACCACTAGTTACTTGGATAACTGTGGAAAATCCAGAGCTAATACATGCAACATGCCGGGACTGTTGCCCTCGCGGGTAGCTGAACTGGTGCACTTATTAGTTAAACCAATCGCCTCCGGGCGGCTTGAGTTGAAGTCTGGATAAGGACGCAGATCGTATGGTCGCTTGTCGACTGACGACAGATCTTTCAAATGTCTGCCCTATCAACTATTGATGGTAGTGTAGAGGACTACCATGGTTGCGACGGGTAACGGGGAATCAGGGTTCGATTCCGGAGAGGGAGCCTGAGAAATGGCTACCACATCCAAGGAAGGCAGCAGGCGCGTAAATTACCCAATCCCAGTACGGGGAGGTAGTGACGAGAAATAACAATATGGACCTCTCTAACGATGGTCCATAATTGGAATGAGTTGAGTATAAATCCTTCAACAAGGATCAAGTGGAGGGCAAGTCTGGTGCCAGCAGCCGCGGTAATTCCAGCTCCACTAGCGTATATTAAAGTTGTTGCGGTTAAAACGTTCGAAGTTGATTGCCCGTCCAGACACGTGACCGCCACGGGCGCCCGGTTACACGCCGGGGCCGTTCGTGCGCGCGCTCACGGCTGCGACTCACAATGGTGTACTTGGGCGTTACTCTGTGAACGAGTACCGTGCTACCGGTTAACTCCGGCACGGGCTCCTCATGGTGCTCAAGATACTCACATTTACCTTGAACAAATTAGAGTGCTCAAAGCAGGCTAAGACAAAGCGTCCGGCCCCCCCGTGGGGTTGGCGTTGGCCGAGAATAATCTTGCATGGAATAATGGAATATGACCTCGGTTTATACGATTTCGTTGGTTTGTCAGAAACCTAGAGGTAATGATTAACAGAAGTAGTTGGGGGCATTGGTATTACGGCGCGAGAGGTGAAATTCGTAGACCGTCGTAGGACCAACTGAAGCGAAAGCGTTTGCCATGGATGCTTTCTTTAATCAAGAACGAAAGTTAGAGGATCGAAGGCGATTAGATACCGCCCTAGTTCTAACCGTAAACGATGCCAATTAGCAATTGGGAGACGCTACCCCTATTCGGTGCTCTCAGTCGCTTCCGGGAAACCAAAATCGGGTTCCGGGGGAAGTATGGTTGCAAAGTTGAAACTTAAAGGAATTGACGGAAGGGCACCACAAGAAGTGGAGCTTGCGGCTTAATTTGACTCAACACGGGAAAATTTACCAGGTCCAAACTTATCGAGGTAAGACAGATTGATAGCTCTTTCTCAAATTTAAGGGTAGTGGTGCATGGCCGTTCTTAGTTCGTGGAATGATTTGTCTGGTTAATTCCGATAACGAACGTGACTCAAACATGCTAACTAGAACGCTGTCAGCAGTGCGCCTCCGGGCGCACCTGACGTTACAGCCGGGCGGCGCCTTCACGGGCGGTCGTCGGCTACGTTTGCCCTGCTTAGCGGGACAACTTGTGTTTAGCAAGCTGAGAATGAGCGATAACAGGTCCGTGATGCCCTTAGATGTTCTGGGCTGCACGCGTGCTACAATGTGGGTCGCAGCGTGTTCTCGCCAATAGGCGCCCCCATTCCGAGAGGAACGGGAAATCACTAAAATGCCCATCTAGTCGGGATTGGGGACTGCAACGGTCCCCATGAACCTGGAATTTCTAGTAAGCACTAGTCATTAGCTAGTGCTGATTACGTCCCTGCCCTTTGTACACACCGCCCGTCGCTACTACCGATGGATTATTTAGTGAGGTTTCTGGAGGCTTACCTTCCGCGGTTCCTTCGTGAGCTGCAGCTGGCATGGCTGAAGTTGACCGAACTTGATGATTTAGAGGAAGTAAAAGTCGTAACAAGGTTTCCGTAGGTGAACCTGCGGAAGGATCATTACTGATGATCGTCCGCGAGTGACCAACCATGGGCTGCCTTCGGTGTAGCTCGGTCGCTCGCTTGCTATGTGTCAGAATTTGTTGAAAGCCAACTCGTTCGTTGTACACTTTGATGGGTGACCATCACTGTGTCCCCGTGCCGAGCTAGATCTCCCCTAGCCGTAAGGCACTTGAACGCCCCTTCGACGACGAGTTGCATGTGTGTGGTATGTGTCAGAATCTGGTGAAGCTTTCTGCATGTGATGTGCCTTGTGTGGATCCGTGGCCATTGCATTGTGTCTGGTGTGTAGGTACCCAGACACTTAGAACGCTTGCGCGGAAAGCAAACTCGATCGTTGTACACTTTGATGGGCAACCATCACTGTGTCTCCGTGCCGTGCTAGATCTCCCCTAGCCGTAAGGCACTTTGAACGCCCCTTCGACGACGAGTTACAAGAGTGTGGTATGTGTCATAATCTGGTGAAGCTTTCTGCATGTGATGTGCCTTGTGTGGATCCGTGGCCATTGCATTGTGTCTGGTGTGTAGGTACCCAGACACTTAAGCAAACTCGATCGTTGTACACTGTGATGGGCGAGCATCACTGTGTCTCCGTGCCGTGTAAGAGCTCCCCTGGCCATCAGGCACTTGAAAGGTCCTTCGACGACGAGTTACAATAGTGGTGTGTTAGATACGTCAGGTGATGGTATCTACTGTTGTGCAATACGTATCCGGCCACGGCACGGAACGAACGGGAACTGTGGTGCAGACATACAAAGAGTTAAGCCTATTAGTCATTAACTCTAAGGACGGGGCCATGGGGCGGTACGCAAAGGATACGGATGAGCGAGTATGCAGGCCCAATACTCAATAGCTCGATCCGATCCAAGCACATGAGTTGACTGCGGCGCCAGGTTAACCAATGTGCTAGATTCTATTTGGCCAGTAGAATCTTGTGTCTTATGCGATTTGATACCAAGACACCAGAACGAAAGTTAGTTGAAGAGTTATTAAACTCTTATGAAGTATGGTTGTGCAATCACAA
>NW_026045211.1:32500-45000 GCF_943734845.2 Anopheles funestus
CCCAAAGGTTGCACTGAATGTTCCTAAGTTGGCCATCAGTACCCATGAAGTATCGCGAAGGTTCACCCGAAAGACACAATATGCACTAAAGTACCCACAGAGTACCCACAAGTTGCACCCAATTGGCCTAAGTTGGCCAAAAGTACCGACAAGTAGCACCATAGAGGCCCGAGTAGAGCGAAATGTGGGCCAAAGTACCGAGTAGTTGCCACAAATGCCCAAATGGATACCAAAATGTGGTACCAAGTACCTAACTGTTGCAACAAATGCTAGCTTTCTGACCAAAAGCTGTGGGCCAATTTCGTAGAAGAACCGCCTAGGCGAAAAGGCAAAAATCGCCGAAGCTGGCCCGCTCGCAGAGCTCGCGGGCCAGGAGATACTCATAGGGCGATTTACTAGAGTGGGGAACTTGAGAATTTTTGTGTCCGAGACTTTGGGCAACTTCGCGGCCGCCCCCTTAAAGTAAAAGATTTTCTCTGGGTGCCTAAAATTCGCAATTCCCGCAAAGTCGGGAAGACGTTAAAGTTTTTGCCCAAAAAATGGCCATCGATTTAAGGTGATTTTCCAATAAGAAAATGCTTCCTATTTTGAATTTTTTCGAATATTTCCTAAACTAAGCGTCGGAGCACATGGCCGTGGAGGAACTTTTGGTAGCTTTTGGCAAGGGCTATCGGATGAAATAATAAGAAAGGCCATCAGAGCGATATTGGATTAATGCGGGCTCATAAACGCACCTGAGAAGTGAAAATTGGTACCTTGCACGCAGGATGCAAGAAATGCTTGAGTGTTAACCATCATCGGTACCAAGTACCTAGGTTATATCGAGTGCGTAGATGGAAGTCGGTACCAAAGGGAAACCTTCCTAGGCTAGGTGCACGCAAGTGAGTATGGATCGATCAGTAGAAAGATGGGAAGCCCAAGGAAACCTTCCTAGGCTAGGTGCACGCAAGTGAGTATGGATCGATCAGTAGAAAGATGGGAAGCCCAAGGAAACCTTCCTAGGCTAGGTGCACGCAAGTGAGTATGGATCGATCAGTAGAAAGATGGGAAGCCCAAGGAAACCTTCCTAGGCTAGGTGCACGCAAGTGAGTATGGATCGATCAGTAGAAAGATGGGAAGCCCAAGGAAACCTTCCTAGGCTAGGTGCACGCAAGTGAGTATGGATCGATCAGTAGAAAGATGGGAAGCCCAAGGAAACCTTCCTAGGCTAGGTGCACGCAAGTGAGTATGGATCGATCAGTAGAAAGATGGGAAGCCATAGGAAACCTTCCTAGGCTAGGTGCACGCAAGTGAGTATGGATCGATCAGTAGAAAGATGGGAAGCCCAAGGAAACCTTCCTAGGCTAGGTGCACGCAAGTGAGTATGGATCGATCAGTAGAAAGATGGGAAGCCCAAGGAAACCTTCCTAGGCTAGGTGCACGCAAGTGAGTATGGATCGATCAGTAGAAAGATGGGAAGCCATAGGAAACCTTCCTAGGCTAGGTGCACGCAAGTGAGTATGGATCGATCAGTAGAAAGATGGGAAGCCCAAGGAAACCTTCCTAGGCTAGGTGCACGCAAGTGAGTATGGATCGATCAGTAGAAAGATGGGAAGCCCAAGGAAACCTTCCTAGGCTAGGTGCACGCAAGTGAGTATGGATCGATCAGTAGAAAGATGGGAAGCCATAGGAAACCTTCCTAGGCTAGGTGCACGCAAGTGAGTATGGATCGATCAGTAGAAAGATGGGAAGCCATAGGAAACCTTCCTAGGCTAGGTGCACGCAAGTGAGTATGGATCGATCAGTAGAAAGTGGGAAGCCCATTACCAAATGCCCTAGTGAAGACCGTAAACGAATATCATGAACCGATAAGGAGCACCAAATGCCCTAGTGAAGACCGTAAACGAATATCATGAACCGAGAAGGAGCACCAAATGCCCTAGTGAAGACCGTAAACGAATATCATGAACCGATAAGGAGCACCAAATGCCCTAGTGAAGACCGTAAACGAATATCATGAACCAAGAAGTAGCAACGAATGCCTGAAAAAGTACCAAGTCCACGGTATAGAGTAACGAGAGTTAACCGCCGTGATGTATGCAATGAGGGCAGCCATTGCATGGGTTCTGGACTTGGTTCGCGAATAACTTTTTTGCTAGACATCGGACAAAGTTGACGTGGAAGAACGAAATGTAGCATTTGGTGCCACCTATCCAAAACTTTTTCAAGATTGAAGATCCGATCGATACAGCCTGAGTTATAGGCAAAAGTTGGTGCAAAATTGAGCATTTTTAATGGTGAAAAATCGGTACTCCTCGAATAGCTCCTGTTGGAAGCATCGGACCACATGGTCGTGGAGGAACATATTGTAGCGTGCGGTGTCAAGTATCGACACCCAAAACCGCATGTCCGATGGACGGAAAATGACCAAGTTATAGTGAAAACTTGGTTGCACCAAATTCCCGAAGAAGTGCAACGAGAAGGTGAATGCGCAGGTTGTTCGTCGAATAGCTCCGGCCACAGACATGGTAGCGATTAGTGGTGCATGGAAGAAATCTAGCCACAAGTGCCATCTACCCATGGCCAGAAGAAAGTGTGGCCATATCTTGGATACCGGCGGAGCTATGGGGCAAATATGGGCCAAAAATGGTGCAAGTTGGACCAAAAATCCGAAAAAGTACCTAGGTAAATGCGCAGGTTGTTCGTCGAATAGCTCCGGCCACAGACATGGTAGCGATTAGTGGTGCATGGAAGAAATCTAGCCACAAGTGCCATCTACCCATGGCCAGAAGAAAGTGTGGCCATATCTTGGATACCGGCGGAGCTATGGGGCAAATATGGGCCAAAAATGGTGCAAGTTGGACCAAAAATCCGACCAAGTGCGCGAGGCGCTTTCGTGAATAGCTCCGGCCACAGACATGGTAGCGATTAGTGGTGCATGGAAGAAATCTAGCCACAAGTGCCATCTAGCCATGGCCAGAAGAAAGTGTGGCCATATCTTGGATACCGGCGGAGCTATGGGGCAAATATGGGCCAAAAATGGTGCAAGTTGGACCAAAAATCCGACCAAGTGCGCGAGGCGCTTTCGTGAATAGCTCCGGCCACAGACATGGTAGCGATTAGTGGTGCATGGAAGAAATCTAGCCACAAGTGCCATCTACCCATGGCCAGAAGAAAGTGTGGCCATATCTTGGATACCGGCGGAGCTATGGGGCAAATATGGGCCAAAAATGGTGCAAGTTGGACCAAAAATCCGGCCAAGTGCGCGAGGCGCTTTCGTGAATAGCTCGGGCCACAGACATGGTAGCGATTAGTGGTGCATGGAAGAAATCTAGCCACAAGTGCCATCTACCCATGGCCAGAAGAAAGTGTGGCCATATCTTGGATACCGGCGGAGCTATGGGGCAAATATGGGCCAAAAATGGTGCAAGTTGGACCAAAAATCCGAAAAAGTACCTAGGTAAATGCGATGGTTGTTCGTCGAATAGCTCCGGCCACAGACATGTTAGCGATTAGTGGTGCATGGAAGAAATCTAGCCACAAGTGCCATCTACCCATGGCCAGAAGAAAGTGTGGCCATATCTTGGATACCGGCGGAGCTATGGTGCAAATACGGGCCAAAAATGGTGCAAGTTGGACCAAAAATCCGACCAAGTGCGCGAGACGCTTTCGTGAATAGCTCCGGCCACAGACATGGTAGCGATTAGTGGTGCATGGAAGAAATCTAGCCACAAGTGCCATCTAGCCATGGCCAGAAGAAAGTGTGGCCATATCTTGGATACCGGCGGAGCTATGGTGCAAATATGGGCCAAAAATGGTGAAGTTGGACCAAAAATCCGACCAAGTGCGCGAGGCGCTTTCGTGAATAGCTCCGGCCACAGACATGGTAGCGGTTAGTGGTGCATGGAAGAAATCTAGCCACAAGTGCCATCTAGCCATGGCCAGAAGAAAGTGTGGCGATATCTTGGATACCGGCGGAGCTATGGGGCAAATACGGGCCAAAAATGGGTAAACTTGTACGGTCCAAAGCCAAGGGTAAATTTTTTTATTCCTCTAATAACTTCTAGCACAGACATTGAATCGGTTGGTAATGTATGGATGAAATGCAGCAAACAGTTGGAACTACCCATAAAATCTTAAAGATTGACGATCCAATGTATAGAACCGGAGTAATGTGCGATACTTGGTGTAAAATCGAGTGAAAAATTAACTATAAACTGTTTTTGGCCCATAACTCGAATACTAGACATCGGAAGGGGGGGTCGTAGAACGATTTTTTGTTGCCCTATCGATTCCCTATCGAACGAGCAAAAGTTGTTTTTTTGACCAAAAAGGACCCCTACTCTAGTAAAATTGGCCTGATTTTACTAGTCCCCGGTACCCGTACAGGCAAAATGAGCAAAATGCTCAAGTATGAATGGTTTTTGGCCCATAACTCGAATACTAGACGTCGCAGGGGGGTGTCATGGAACAATTTTTGGTAGCCCTTGAAATTATCTATCGAATGACATATACTTGATTTTTGGCCAAAAAGTTCCCTAGACTAGTAAAAATCGCATCATTTTACTAGAGTCGGGTACCCTGGACGAAAAACCGCTATAATTGCGGTTTTTGGCTAATAACTCGAATACTAGACGTCGCAGGGGGGTGTCGTGGAACAATTTTTGGTAGCCCTTGAAATTATCTATCGAATGACATATACTTGATTTTTGGCCAAAAAGTTCCCTAGACTAGTAAAAATCGCATCATTTTACTAGAGTCGGGTACCCTGGACGAAAAACCGCTATAATTGCGGTTTTTGGCTAATAACTCGAATACTAGACGTCGCAGGGGGGTGTCGTGGAACAATTTTTGGTAGCCCTTGAAATTATCTATCGAATGACATATACTTGATTTTTGGCCAAAAAGTTCCCTAGACTAGTAAAAATCGCATCATTTTACTAGAGTCGGGTACCCTGGACGAAAAACCGCTATAGTTGCGGTTTTTGGCTAATAACTCTAATACTAGACGTCGGAGGGGGGTGTCGTGGAACAATTTTTGGTAGCCCTTGAAATTATCTATCGAATGACATATACTTGATTTTTGGCCAAAAAGTTCCCTAGACTAGTAAAAATCGCATCATTTTACTAGAGTCGGGTACCCTGGACGAAAAACCGCTTAAGTTGCGGTTTTTGGCTAATAACTCGAATACTAGACGTCGCAGGGGGGTGTCGTGGAACAATTTTTGGTAGCCCTTGAAATTATCTATCGAATGACATATACTTGATTTTTTGACCAAAAAGTTCCTAGACTAGTAAAAATCGCATCATTTTACTAGAGTCGGGTACCCTGTACGAAAAACCGCTATAGTTGCGGTTTTTGGCCAATAACTCGAATACTAGACGTCGGAGGGGGGTGCCGTAGAACAATTTTTTGTAGCCCTTGAAATTACCTTTCGAATGATATATAGTGGTTTTTTGGTCAAACAGTGACCCCGAGACTAGTAACCCTCCATACACAAAACCGCCTAAAAAGTTTTGGTTTTGCAAAATTTTGAAAAGTGCGTCAAAAAAATTTTTTCAAAAAGTACCAAATCGTGATCAGAACTCACTATAGACCATAAAAAGTGAAATCCGATGGTCATTTGCAACACTTGGTCAATCGAGAAAAATTTCACTTTTTTACTAGAGTCGGGTACCCTGAACGAAAAATCGCTCAAGTGATGGTTTTTGGCCAATAACTCGAATACTAGACGTCGGAGGGGGGTGCCGTAGAACAATTTTTTGTAGCCCTTGAAATTACCTTTCGAATGATATATAGTGGTTTTTTGGTCAAACAGTGACCCCGAGACTAGTAACCCTCCATACACAAAACCGCCTACAAAAACTTTGTTTTGAAAAATTTTGAAAAGTTCAAAAAAATTTTTTTTTCAAAAACTACTAAAACGTGATAAGAACTTACTATAGACCATGAAAAGTGATATCCGATGATAATTTGCAAAAGTTGGTAACTAGTAAAAAATTTCACTTTTTTACTAGAGTCGGTGCAACGAGAAAAAAAAAGTCCGTGATGGAGAAAAATGGCACGTTTTCCACGCCTGTACGCTTTCGTTTTCTATATAGGGGGTAGGTGAGCCAGAAGCATGAATTTGACTGAGTACGTATCTTTATGAATTGGGCCCTTCTAAATCGATTGAGACTACCCCCAGGACGATCGGACGACTGCTTCTGGCTCAAAATGTGGTTTTTAGATTTTGATCGTCAATTATGAGAGAAAAAATCGATTAGAAGTAAAGATACGAAATGCTTGGTCTAAGTTGGGAAACGACTTCGGATATTTGTTGGACGTTGTCGTAGAAGGTCCGAGGACCAAGGAAAAGTGATTTCCAAGTGGATTTATGCACTATTAGTCGATGGTAAGATGTGAAATTAGTAGAACTTACCATACAGTTTGCGAAGTTGAAGCAATCGGTTGGTGAATATGGTACTGTCTGTCCAATTTGGTGGTTCGGAATGAGTGAAACGATGTTGATGATGGATAGACGTTCCGATTGCCCCCGATCGGGGAACATATAGTGGTCTTTAAGGTCCAAGTACCTATGTTTTGGTAAGCAGAACTGAGAGTTAAAGGATGAAAGTCGGCCATTCCTAATATCATCCTATCGGTGGTTCGCGAGTTGTTTGAGGACCGGAGCAGCTCGCGATGAAACGGTCCTAGGGTATTGGTTATCCATCCAAGGAAGAGTAAATGCGATCCTAGATGTGTGTCGTTGGCCGTTCTACCGGTATCGCCTATCGATGAGATATCGACGGGCATGCCTTACTCGAAAGTTGAATTCTAGGATCGATGGTCAAACAGACCTATGAGCGATAAACCAAACTGAACACGTATTGATGTCGGCTTTTCCTATCATTTGATGCCGCAGGTTGTTTAGGGACCGGAGCAACTTGCGGCCGAGACGGTCCCCGGGGGTTTCTTTCTCCAAGGAGTGGAAACTATTAAGCAAGAGTTGTAGCAAGATACGATCCTCTGATGTGTCGTTGGCCGTTCAAGCGGTATCGCCTGTCGATGAGATATCGATGGGCATGCCTTACTCTCCCGACTGGATTACTGAGAGTTTAATCAGGGATCGATGGTCAAACAGACCAATGAGCGATAAACCAAACTGAACACATATTGATGTCGGCATTTCCTATCATTTGTCGCAGGTTGTTTAGGGACCGGAGCAGCTTGCGACCGAGACGGTCCCCGGGGGTTTCTTTCTCTAAGGAGTGGAAACGATTAAGCAAAAGTCGTAGCAATAATCGATCACCTGATGTGTCGTTGGCCGTTCTTGCGGTATCGCCTGTCGATGAGATATCGATGGGCATGCCTTACTCTCCTGACTGTTTAATTGAGAGTTATAATCAGGGATCGATGGTCAAAAAGACCTATGAGCGATAAACCAAACTGAACACGTATTGATGTCGGCATTTCCTATCATTTGTCGCAGGTTGTTTGGGGACCGGAGCAGCTTGCGACCGAGACGGTCCCTTCCCGAAAGATGGTGAACCGAGTCGTCTGGCGTAAAAACCGGACGACTCGAAAGGGCTTGACCCTTTCAAGTGAGCGATAATCACATTCTACGCTCAGTTCGACAGCTACAAGGCAATCACTCGCTATGTTCAGAGCTAATACATGCAACATGCCGGCATTGTTTCCACCGACGCATGGATTCAAGACTGGTGCACTTATTAGTTAAACCGTTCGCCTCCGGGTGTTTCGAGTTCAAGTCTGGATGAGGATTGTTCTTGCTGGTAATAGCTTGAGCCCCTGAATAAGGGGTCGAAGCGTACATCTTGAGACCATGTACAACATATTACCAAATCGGCACCATGGGTTCGGGTGCAAGTGATGTAACCGTGAAAGATGTTGAGCAGCCCAACATCGGTTTACACACGCATAATAGGAAGGCAGCGCTGTCGACTGGTCAGTCGTGTAAGAAGTGTGCATTATCGATCACAAATATATTGGTGATCTGTAGGTTGCGCATACACCATGCCCGGTGTAAAGTGCCGTGGTCCCCCCCGGGGGGCTGCATCAAACCGTTCGCCACGCGAACTACCCAATGGAACGAACTCGATGCATTTAATAAGAAGAAGAGATGATAATGAAACACGGTCGATTTAAGAGTTGAAAACGTTGAAATGCCTATAAGCAAGTCTTAAGTTGGTGGTTTCGTTGTGCCCCAACAAATTGGTGCCTTACCCTACACCAAAGAGCCATTCAACATGGTTCAAGTGAGCGATAATCACGCTCTACGCTCAGTATGACAGCTGCAAGGCAATCACTCGCTAAGTTCAGAGCTAATACATGCAACACGCCGGCATTGTTTCCACCGACGCATGGATTCAAGACTGGTGCACTTATTAGTTAAACCGTTCGCCTCCGGGTGTTTCGAGTTCAAGTCTGGATGAGGATTGTTCTTGCTGGTAATAGCTTGAGCCCCTGAATAAGGGGCCGAAGCGTACATCTTGAGAGTAAATGTACAACATATTACCAAATCGGCACCGTGGGTTCTGGTGCAAGTGATGTAACCATGAAAGATGTTGAGCAGCCCAACATCGGTTTACACACGCATAAGGGGTTTATTGTTATCTGTAGGTTGCGCATACACCATACCCGGTGTAAAGTGCCGTGGTCCCCCAGGGGGCTGCATCAAAACGTTCGCCATGCGAACTACCCAATGGAACGAACTCGATGTATTGAAAGAGATGAACAATTAATAGCGAGAATAGGGGCCCGGAAGCAATTCCGCGGCCCTACGGTCGATTCAAGAGTTGAAACGTTGTACAATCGTGGATAGCACCTAGTGCTAATATGGTGAGAGATAATGTGTGAGGAAATTTAGTTTCCTAAAGTTTAGTTAGTGGTTTCCGTTGTGCCCTAACAAACTTAAAGTTGGTGGTGACCGTTACACCCCAACAAATTGGTGCCTTACCCAACACCAAAGAGCCATTCCATATGGTTCTAGAGAGAGAGAGTTGTGTGGAAATTTATTTCCCACTAAGCGAGTGTGTGTCTGTAGTGGAACGAATTCTGGTTGATCCTACCAGTAATATACGCTTGTCTCAAAGGTTAAGCCATGCATGTCTAAGTACAAACATAAATGAATGTGAAACCGCATAAGGCTCAGTATAACAGCTATAATTCACAAGATCATCCTACCACTAGTTACTTGGATAACTGTGGAAAATCCAGAGCTAATACATGCAACATGCCGGGACTGTTGCCCTCGCGGGTAGCTGAACTGGTGCACTTATTAGTTAAACCAATCGCCTCCGGGCGGCTTGAGTTGAAGTCTGGATAAGGACGCAGATCGTATGGTCGCTTGTCGACTGACGACAGATCTTTCAAATGTCTGCCCTATCAACTATTGATGGTAGTGTAGAGGACTACCATGGTTGCGACGGGTAACGGGGAATCAGGGTTCGATTCCGGAGAGGGAGCCTGAGAAATGGCTACCACATCCAAGGAAGGCAGCAGGCGCGTAAATTACCCAATCCCAGTACGGGGAGGTAGTGACGAGAAATAACAATATGGACCTCTCTAACGATGGTCCATAATTGGAATGAGTTGAGTATAAATCCTTCAACAAGGATCAAGTGGAGGGCAAGTCTGGTGCCAGCAGCCGCGGTAATTCCAGCTCCACTAGCGTATATTAAAGTTGTTGCGGTTAAAACGTTCGAAGTTGATTGCCCGTCCAGACACGTGACCGCCACGGGCGCCCGGTTACACGCCGGGGCCGTTCGTGCGCGCGCTCACGGCTGCGACTCACAATGGTGTACTTGGGCGTTACTCTGTGAACGAGTACCGTGCTACCGGTTAACTCCGGCACGGGCTCCTCATGGTGCTCAAGATACTCACATTTACCTTGAACAAATTAGAGTGCTCAAAGCAGGCTAAGACAAAGCGTCCGGCCCCCCCGTGGGGTTGGCGTTGGCCGAGAATAATCTTGCATGGAATAATGGAATATGACCTCGGTTTATACGATTTCGTTGGTTTGTCAGAAACCTAGAGGTAATGATTAACAGAAGTAGTTGGGGGCATTGGTATTACGGCGCGAGAGGTGAAATTCGTAGACCGTCGTAGGACCAACTGAAGCGAAAGCGTTTGCCATGGATGCTTTCTTTAATCAAGAACGAAAGTTAGAGGATCGAAGGCGATTAGATACCGCCCTAGTTCTAACCGTAAACGATGCCAATTAGCAATTGGGAGACGCTACCCCTATTCGGTGCTCTCAGTCGCTTCCGGGAAACCAAAATCGGGTTCCGGGGGAAGTATGGTTGCAAAGTTGAAACTTAAAGGAATTGACGGAAGGGCACCACAAGAAGTGGAGCTTGCGGCTTAATTTGACTCAACACGGGAAAATTTACCAGGTCCAAACTTATCGAGGTAAGACAGATTGATAGCTCTTTCTCAAATTTAAGGGTAGTGGTGCATGGCCGTTCTTAGTTCGTGGAATGATTTGTCTGGTTAATTCCGATAACGAACGTGACTCAAACATGCTAACTAGAACGCTGTCAGCAGTGCGCCTCCGGGCGCACCTGACGTTACAGCCGGGCGGCGCCTTCACGGGCGGTCGTCGGCTACGTTTGCCCTGCTTAGCGGGACAACTTGTGTTTAGCAAGCTGAGAATGAGCGATAACAGGTCCGTGATGCCCTTAGATGTTCTGGGCTGCACGCGTGCTACAATGTGGGTCGCAGCGTGTTCTCGCCAATAGGCGCCCCCATTCCGAGAGGAACGGGAAATCACTAAAATGCCCATCTAGTCGGGATTGGGGACTGCAACGGTCCCCATGAACCTGGAATTTCTAGTAAGCACTAGTCATTAGCTAGTGCTGATTACGTCCCTGCCCTTTGTACACACCGCCCGTCGCTACTACCGATGGATTATTTAGTGAGGTTTCTGGAGGCTTACCTTCCGCGGTTCCTTCGTGAGCTGCAGCTGGCATGGCTGAAGTTGACCGAACTTGATGATTTAGAGGAAGTAAAAGTCGTAACAAGGTTTCCGTAGGTGAACCTGCGGAAGGATCATTACTGATGATCGTCCGCGAGTGACCAACCATGGGCTGCCTTCGGTGTAGCTCGGTCGCTCGCTTGCTATGTGTCAGAATTTGTTGAAAGCCAACTCGTTCGTTGTACACTTTGATGGGTGACCATCACTGTGTCCCCGTGCCGAGCTAGATCTCCCCTAGCCGTAAGGCACTTGAACGCCCCTTCGACGACGAGTTGCATGTGTGTGGTATGTGTCAGAATCTGGTGAAGCTTTCTGCATGTGATGTGCCTTGTGTGGATCCGTGGCCATTGCATTGTGTCTGGTGTGTAGGTACCCAGACACTTAGAACGCTTGCGCGGAAAGCAAACTCGATCGTTGTACACTTTGATGGGCAACCATCACTGTGTCTCCGTGCCGTGCTAGATCTCCCCTAGCCGTAAGGCACTTTGAACGCCCCTTCGACGACGAGTTACAAGAGTGTGGTATGTGTCATAATCTGGTGAAGCTTTCTGCATGTGATGTGCCTTGTGTGGATCCGTGGCCATTGCATTGTGTCTGGTGTGTAGGTACCCAGACACTTAAGCAAACTCGATCGTTGTACACTGTGATGGGCGAGCATCACTGTGTCTCCGTGCCGTGTAAGAGCTCCCCTGGCCATCAGGCACTTGAAAGGTCCTTCGACGACGAGTTACAATAGTGGTGTGTTAGATACGTCAGGTGATGGTATCTACTGTTGTGCAATACGTATCCGGCCACGGCACGGAACGAACGGGAACTGTGGTGCAGACATACAAAGAGTTAAGCCTATTAGTCATTAACTCTAAGGACGGGGCCATGGGGCGGTACGCAAAGGATACGGATGAGCGAGTATGCAGGCCCAATACTCAATAGCTCGATCCGATCCAAGCACATGAGTTGACTGCGGCGCCAGGTTAACCAATGTGCTAGATTCTATTTGGCCAGTAGAATCTTGTGTCTTATGCGATTTGATACCAAGACACCAGAACGAAAGTTAGTTGAAGAGTTATTAAACTCTTATGAAGTATGGTTGTGCAATCACAACTTATGACTTTAACCTATAAAGTGGATATGGACTTGCAATTATAACATGGAATCTCTACACACCCCATGAGCTCGATCCAATCCACGCACACGAGTTGCCTGAGTAGCGACAGGTATACCGATGTGCAATACGTATCCGGCCACGGCACGGAACGAACGGGAACTGTGGTGCAGACATACAAAGAGTTAAGCCTACTAGTCATTAACTCTAAGGACGGGGCCATGGGGCGGTACGCAAAGGATACGGATGAGCGAGTATGCAGGCCCAATACTCAATAGCTCGATCCGATCCAAGCACATGAGTTGACTGCGGCGCCAGGTTAACCAATGTGCTAGATTCTATTTGGCCAGTAGAATCTTGTGTCTTACGCGATTTGATACCAAGACACCAGAACGAAAGTTAGTTGAAGAGTGATTAAACTCTTATGAAGAATGGTTGTG
>NW_026045211.1:52500-75000 GCF_943734845.2 Anopheles funestus
GGTGCTTGCTTCGATGTCCGGCCACTCGAACGCTGGATGCTCCGGGAACAAGGCGTCGACGATCGGACCAAGAACAGCTCGATCCGTTTCCGGTGGCGCCCGGCCGCGAAGCTTCGCTCGCACAACCTTGTACCCAAGACCGAACACCTCAGCCTCGACGCCGTCAATCAGCTCTTGAAGGCTGCTCTCCTTGCTGTTCTGGATACTGGCCTGCAGCAAACGACGACAATCCTGCAGTCCGGCAGACGTCACAGCACGCTCCGACGGTTGAGCCCGGCGATGGGCTGCCTCCGCTGCTTCGCACTCTTCCCTCAAGCGCTCGATGTCCGGAGACCACCAGTACACCTGGGGCTTGCGATGGAAGGTAGCCCCGTGCACTCTCTCCATGGTCTCATCGCACGCCCGAGTGAGTCCGCCAACCAGCCCCTCCGGAGTGTCGACCTGTCCGAAGCGGCCGACTGTGAGGGCGATGTCAAAGCTCTTCCGGACGAACTGCGTCGTCTTCCACCGAGTTCCGGCATGCCTGACTGTCCCGTCACTGGCTGCTGCTTGGCTTCGGTGCTGCTGGCCACGTCGCTTGTTCCGTTGACCCGGAACCTCCACCTGAAACTCGATGTACACGTGATCGCTGCCGGAGAAGCGGTTAAGCACGCGCCATGAGTCCGGCCGCACAATGGATTGACTGGCGAAGGAGACGTCGATGACGCTTTCCCGTGCAACCCCGTTGCCCTTGAAGGTGGGCACGTTGCCACGGTTCAGCGTCTGCAGCGCCAGCTGCTCCACCACGCTTAGGAGCTCCTGCCCCTTCCGGGTAGTGCGCGCACTCCCCCACTCCTCGTTCCAGGCGTTGAAGTCCCCGGCCAGGACTGATGTTGTATGTCCCACCAGCGACACCTCCACCGCACCAAGAAACTCCTCGAAGTCTTCCGAACCACTGCTGGGCGACACGTAGCAGCTGGCGAAAGTGACTCCCGCTATCGTGGCAACCACCAATCCCGGGACGACGCTTCCCCACAGACGCTGGATGGGGTAAGCCCCCGTTGCGACGATCGCCACACTGAGTTCCTCATCAACGGCCCATCGCGGATCATCTCGAGGCGGCCGATACAGCTCACAGGCGAGCACCACCTCAACACCCAGCTCGCGGGCCGTCTGCATCAGCAGGTCCTGAGCTGTCCTGCTTCGCCCAAGGTTGATCTGCAGCACCTTTAGCGTCGGCACGTCAGATGCCCGACCGGATGCGGGCCGCTGCACACGGCACAGCACACCTCCGCCGTGCAGCTCTTCGCCTGATGATCTGGCTTCCCGCATCGAATGCAGCTGGCCGAGCGATCGACCTCGCTCGTGCACGCTGCCCGGACGTGTCCCATCTCCAGACACTTGTAACAACGTTGCTGCCGCGTCTGCATTGGAGCCACCTTCCGGATCAGGCAGGACGTGTACTTGATTTTGACAAACTTCCCGTCCAGCTCCTCTGCCGCCTTCGTTGTCACCCGAGCTATCGCCACCTTCGTGCCGTCCCACGCTGGTCGCAGCCGAACCGAAGTCTCCTCCACGGTGTGCTGGCATAGCTCGGAGAGTGCCTTCGCCACGTGTGACTCCTCCGCTAAAGGGTCGACCGCGTCCATCCGGATGTCGACCGTGGGAGTCACCAATCGTGCTGATGCCGGCAGTTCCGCCTTCGCGCACACGTCTTTAATGCACTGCAGCACCTCTGCAGCGTTCGCGCTCTCCTTCAGCTCCATAACGAGTCGGGAGCGTGTGGTGCGTCGTCCGACTCCGAGAGCCTCTGCGTATTTCACCATCTCTGGAGCCCCACGCACAACCTGGTAAACCTCGGTCCAGGTTTGTCCCTCTGCTGGGGCGACCTCGATTGCGTCCGGCTTGGTCTTGCGCTGCCGTTGACGCCCTCCGCCTCGCCGTGTTGCAGGCTGGCTACGCCAGGCCTGTTGCCCCTGCTGTTGTTGGGGCTGCTGTGACGATGGTCCTGCAACCGCCTGTCGCCAGACCTTCGCCCGTTGTTGTTGCAGCTGCGGCCACTGCTGCTTCTGCTGCTGCTGCTGCTGTTGCTGCTGCTGCTGCATGCTCGCTGATTGACGTGCCGGCTTACGGCGCACCACTTCAGTCCAGGAGCCGCCATCCTGGTCCGGAGACGGCTCCACCATAGCCGTCACCGCAACCTGCTGTCGCTGCCGCTGCTGCTGCTGCCCACGCTGCTGCTCACTCTGCTGCTGCTCGATCCGACGCCGTGGCATTGGGGTCGGCGAATAAGCCACAGAGGCGCGTATCGGCTCGCCCAGCTGCTGCTGACCTCCGACCACCTGCAAGATAAGCTCATTAAGCGCATCACGCTCGCGCCGATGAGCCTCACGATCGAGCCGTTGTGCCTCTCGAAGTGCGGCGATTTCCGCCGCCGCTATCTCCTCCCGACGTACAGCCGCCGAGAGTGCCACCTCCGCATCGCGACGAGCATTCGCTTCTGCTGACGCCATCTGGACCCGGAAGAGGGACAGCTCCTCCTGCAGCTTGGCGAGCATGGCCCGCAGCTCCTCGTTGGTGCGACGAAGTTCACGCATCTCTTCGTCGCGTTGTGCTGCCGCACCGGTAGAGGTCGTCTCCTTGACGACCGGCATTGACGTCTTCGTAAGCAGCACTCGCGGCTGCAATGAAGGACGATTCGTCGGCGCAACCCTCTCGTCCGTCGACAAGGTCCTCGACCGCAAAGACCTTGCACCGTCCATGGTGCTTGGCTTCCCCAGGTGCCAAGCAAACCCTAATGAAAAAGAATCGACTTACTTGCCTCTCCGTTGATCGACTCCGGATTGATGGCAGCAAGTAGGTCTCGCCGAGACGAATCCAACGAGGTGTCGGACGTCCAAATCGGACCAGCGGTTCCGAAACGGTGCACAAATGAAAATTCCGCTCGCACACACACACACACAAAACCCAGTTCCGGGGCCGTTCACTGGATCGCCCCCCCTGGTACGGCAAAAGCTGGCTCTTGCGAAGACGATTCCAGGGAGGTGTCGCACGTCCGGATCCGACAAAAACTGACGAAGTGGTGCACGATTTGGCCACCGATTTTCACACACACACGGTCGAATATGTCCCGCACTCTGGCCACCGCACTATGGGCCCGATTGACCCGTTGAAGACACGTATCGACGCGTCTTGCCGAGACGCTTCGAACGAAGTGCTACCCGTCCCAATCGGTCCACTTTTCACGAAGTTGTGCAATAAAATGTTTTTCCGCACTAACACTAATGCACTCGCACACTAACACCACCAAACGGATTTTTCCAGATAGCAGAACTCAGCCGTTTATGAACCGATCCTGGCGATCCACGGATCGATCGACGCGCCCGACCGAGCCCTATCCGATGGTGGGTGGATCGAGGGGGTGGTGGGAGGAAGCTGGCCTCCAAAAACCCGAAAAACCCCCTTTTTTCCGCCTTTTCGCTGGTTTCCAGGCTGTTTCCGGTCCGATCGACTGCCGGAAAATTTTGGTCGATGCGTCCTCGTGTTCCAGTACTGATGGGACTCTCAAACTTACCAAAAATCAGCGTTTAACTCGTCTAAAAATTGATCTTCCGATCCGCTCAATGGATCGCCTCCGAAACAACGGCAACAGCTGCGTCTCGTCGGCGCATTTGCAACGAGGTGCCGGACTTCGAAATCGGACCAGCGGTTCCGAAACGGTGCACAAATGAAAATTCCGCTCACACACACGCACACACAAAACCCAGTTCCGGGGCCGTTCACTAGATCGCCCCCCCTGGTACGGCAAGAGCTGGCTCTCGCGAAGACGATTCCAGGGAGGTGTCGCACGTCCGGATCCGACGAAAACTGACGGAGTGGTGCACGATTTGGCCACCGATTTTCACACACACACGGTCAAAATGTCCGGCACTCTGGCCACCGCACTATGGGCCCGATTGACCCGTTGAAGGCACGTATCGACGCGTCTTGCCGAGACGCGTCCAACGAAGTGCTAAACGTTAAAATCGGTCCACTTTTCTCGAAGTTGTGCAATAAAAATGTTTTCGCACTAACACTAATGCACTCGCACACTAACACCACCAAAGGATTTTTCCAGATAGCAGAACTCAGCCGTTTATGGACCGATCCTGGCGATCCACGGATCGATCGACGCGCCCGGCCAAGCCCTATCCGATGGTGGGTGGATCGAGGGGGTGGTGGGAGGAAACTGGCCTCCAAAAACCCGAAAAACCCCCTTTTTTTCGCCTTTTCGCCGGTTTCCGGGCTAATTCCGGTCCGATCGGCCTGCGGCCAATTTTCCCGGGTGAGTCCCAATGGGCCACTCCTGTTACGATGATTAAACCCGCGCCAGGTTGCAAGGTTGATTTTTGAAAATTCAAAAACCGGGCCGGAAAAAACTCCCTGGTTTTTGGGAGTAGCGGGGGGGGACTTGGCACACGTGTAGAGGACCCCAATCGAGGGCCGGATGCCAAAATCCAAGTGGCCAGGTGGCCAACCGACCGAGTTATTAAATTTCAAAAATTTAATAACTAATTAAATAATATTGGCCTTCCACTTTGCCAAATCTTCAAGATGTCGCCCGAAAACACGTGGTGGATTTTACACGCACTTTTTGAAACCGGAAATGCAAAAAACCTCCAACTTTGGGCGCTAATAACTCCGTTGGTTTTCAACGCACAGAAACGGCAGACCACTTCATCGAATCGGGACGTTCTCACTTAACGTTCTACAATATTTTTAAATCGATTCGCGCACTTATAGAGGGCAATATAAACCGGACACTCAAAAACACCAGTTTTTTGATGACCACTTCCGGTGGCATACACACACACGCACAAACTTCACACCGTTGGATGCGTCTTTTCAATACGCGTCTTTTGATGTTTCACTTTTGAAAATCCGTTAAGAATTGACGAAGTTATTCACGAAAAACTGGTCCCCGGAAAATCCCATACAAATTGTATGGCGGGAACCGAAACCGGAAACGCGAAAAACCTCCAACTTTGGGCGCTAATATCTCCGTTGTTTTTCAACGCTCAGAAACGGCAGACCACTTAAACGAAAGGTCTCGTTCGCGGTAATCACGTTCACATATTTTTAAACCGATTTATTACAGTTTAAGTGTCACTATTGAATCATAACCTCACTTTTCCACTTTTTCACCTGCAGTTTTGAGGTTATGTAACGCACACTCCGCACACACACACCAATCGATGCGTCTTTGAAATACGCGTCTTTTGATGTTTTACTTTTGAAAATCCGTTGAGAATTGACGAAGTTATTCACGAAAAACTGGTCTCCGGAAAATCCCATACAAATTGTATGGCGAGAGTCAAAACCGGAAAAGCGAAAAACCTCCAACTTTGGGCACTAATATCTCCGCGGTTTTTCAATGCACAGAAACGGCAGACCACTTCATCGAATCGGGATAATCTCACTTAATGTTTTGCAATATTTTTCAACCGATTCGCGCACTTTTAGAGGATAATACTAACCGGACACTAGAAAACACTGGTTTTCCCCTCCTGAGGGGGAGGGGGTGGATATGGGAGGGGCGGGGGGGTGACGATCCGGTGCTCCACTCCGAGACCTATCCACCGATACCCCGGACGTCCCTCTAGCCCGAGAGGTTACCGAGATATCCCACTTTAAAGGATTTGTCCGGAAGTTTGATAACTCGGTGTTGGAGTTCGATAACAGTTATCGAACTACTTATCAAACTTTTTCAATCCTCTATAGCTCCGGAACCACTTGTCCGATCCGGGCGTCCGACGGCTCCCCGGAAAGGAAATTTTGTCCTCTTTTGAAATATTTCAAGGTTGAAATATTTCATGAAATATTTCGTGAAATATTTCACGTTTTCCGTAAAAACGCTCGTAGCACTATGGTTCGAGTTGGGGGGGCTGGGGAATATCACTCCTAACAACACCAGCGCCACCTGTGGGTAAATCTCGAACTAATTCGCTTTAAACGCACTTTTTCGCAAATTCGCACGGGAGCGCTCGAAAAACACGTCCGTTCACTTCGGAGGTTTCGCTCAGACTACAGGGATAACTGGCTTGTGGCCGCCAAGCGTTCATAGCGACGTGGCTTTTTGATCCTTCGATGTCGGCTCTTCCTATCATTGTAAAGCAAAATTTACCAAGCGTAGGATTGTTCACCCTTTCAAGGGAACGTGAGCTGGGTTTAGACCGTCGTGAGACAGGTTAGTTTTACCCTACTGGTGTGCATTGTTTGTCGCTATCTTAACGGAATTCCTGTGCAGTACGAGAGGAACCACAGGTACGGACCACTGGCTCAATACTAGTTCGAACGGACTATGGTATGACGCTACGTCCGCTGGATTATGCCTGAACGCCTCTAAGGTCGTATCCAATCCGAGCTGATAGCGCTTCTTATACCCATTAGGTGGTCGTAAGCTAGCGGGCCTAACAACCCTCCGAGAACCGTCCGTGCTGTCCATTGGCACACTGGCGTCTCATCCCCGCTTACTACTAGGCCGCAAAGGGCGGGTTCGCGCTGCACGTGTTAGTACCATACATGTTGGGAACACCGGTGGACGAGCTTGCCGACTGTGGATATCACTAGTTTCGACACCTACGACCGCCCGCAAACGACGGGACTACAGGCTGGGAGCTTCAAGTTGTAGAGATGCGTTCGCATCGATCCTCTCAGGCGACCCATGCTTGGTGGTTAGTGCTTGCGCGTGCGCGCCCCGTGTGTGCTGGAATTGGCCAACCAGTGCACATTGGTGGTGCGTACCGTGACTTGCACCATGTGACGAGAGTGTTGAAGAACACTGTGTGGTGACTCTATGCCTATGTGATGGGGTGCTTGTAACACACGACCGAACCGACGGCTCGTTGGATGGTCACGACAGTGTGGTGCAGGTGCGCCCATGTGTAACGAATACATTGAGTGCCGTTGGAGGTTAGCGGTTGGTTGGTTGCATGCTACAACTTCGCGTTGTACATGGGCTGGCCGCTGCGCTTCCTTCGGGTTGCCACTTGATGTTGATAGGGTTGATGTATTGTGTTCGTTGACTTTTGGTTCATTCCAAAAGTCTTCGGACTTAGATAATTTTACAAGTGTCGGCGCTCTCGGACCGAAAATAAGAAGACAACTAAGAAGAAAAAGAGAAAGAAGCTAATAGTGGAAAGTATTCTTCTTCAAAGAAGGAACAAAAATTTTACAAGTGTTGAAAAATTTCCTAAGTCCAAAAAATTTTCTAAGTCCAGAAAATTTTCTAAGTCCCACAAAATGGAACATGATGAAGAAGATACAGAAGTTGAAAATTTTTCTAAGTCCAAAAAATTTTCTAAGTCCAGAAAATTTTCTAAGTCCAAAGTGTTGGAACAATTTCCAAAGGCCCATAGGTTGCACTGAATTTTCCTAAGTTGGCCACAAGTACCCATGAGGTATCGAGAAGGTTCACCCGAAGGACATAATATGTCCCAAAGTACCGATAGAGCACCCACAAAGAGCACCCAATTGGCCTAAGTTGGCCAAAAGTACCGATAGAGTACCCACAAGTAGCACTGAGTTGGCCTAAGTTGGCCAAAAGTACCGATAGAGTACCCACAAATAGCACCGAATGGGCCTAAGTTGGCCAAAAGTACCGATAGAGTACCCACAAGAAGCACTGAGTTGGCCTAAGTTGGCCAAAAGTACCGATAGAGTACCCACAAATAGCACCCAGTTGGCCTAAGTTGGCCAAAAGTACCGATAGAGTACCCACAAATAGCACCGAGTGGGCCTAACATGGCCAAAAGTACCGATAGAGTACCCACAAATAGCACCGAGTGGGCCTAACATGGCCAAAAGTACCGATAGAGTACCCACAAAGAGCACCCCATGGGCCTAAGTTGGCCAAAAGTACCGATAGAGTACCCACAAATAGCACCGAGTGGGCCTAACATGGCCAAAAGTACCGATAGAGCACCCACATATAGCACCGAATGGGCCTAACATGGCCAAAAGTACCGATAGAGCACCCACATATAGCACCCCATTGGCCTAAGTTGGCCAAAAGTACCGATAGAGTACCCACAAAGAGCACCCAATTGGCCTAAGTTGGCCAAAAGTACCGCCAAGTAGCACCATAGAGGCCCGAGTAGAGCGAAATGTGGGCCAAATTGAACATTTGAAAATTTTTACAAGTCCAGAAAATTTTCTAAGTCCAGAAAATTTTCTAAGTCCAAAGAGTTGGACAAATTTCCTTAGGCCCAAAGGTTGCACTGAATGTTCCTAAGTTGGCCATCAGTACCCATGAAGTATCGCGAAGGTTCACCCGAAAGACACAATATGCACTAAAGTACCCACAGAGTACCCACAAGTTGCACCCAATTGGCCTAAGTTGGCCAAAAGTACCGACAAGTAGCACCATAGAGGCCCGAGTAGAGCGAAATGTGGGCCAAAGTACCGAGTAGTTGCCACAAATGCCCAAATGGATACCAAAATGTGGTACCAAGTACCTAACTGTTGCAACAAATGCTAGCTTTCTGACCAAAAGCTGTGGGCCAATTTCGTAGAAGAACCGCCTAGGCGAAAAGGCAAAAATCGCCGAAGCTGGCCCGCTCGCAGAGCTCGCGGGCCAGGAGATACTCATAGGGCGATTTACTAGAGTGGGGAACTTGAGAATTTTTGTGTCCGAGACTTTGGGCAACTTCGCGGCCGCCCCCTTAAAGTAAAAGATTTTCTCTGGGTGCCTAAAATTCGCAATTCCCGCAAAGTCGGGAAGACGTTAAAGTTTTTGCCCAAAAAATGGCCATCGATTTAAGGTGATTTTCCAATAAGAAAATGCTTCCTATTTTGAATTTTTTCGAATATTTCCTAAACTAAGCGTCGGAGCACATGGCCGTGGAGGAACTTTTGGTAGCTTTTGGCAAGGGCTATCGGATGAAATAATAAGAAAGGCCATCAGAGCGATATTGGATTAATGCGGGCTCATAAACGCACCTGAGAAGTGAAAATTGGTACCTTGCACGCAGGATGCAAGAAATGCTTGAGTGTTAACCATCATCGGTACCAAGTACCTAGGTTATATCGAGTGCGTAGATGGAAGTCGGTACCAAAGGGAAACCTTCCTAGGCTAGGTGCACGCAAGTGAGTATGGATCGATCAGTAGAAAGATGGGAAGCCCAAGGAAACCTTCCTAGGCTAGGTGCACGCAAGTGAGTATGGATCGATCAGTAGAAAGATGGGAAGCCCAAGGAAACCTTCCTAGGCTAGGTGCACGCAAGTGAGTATGGATCGATCAGTATGGATCGATCAGTAGAAAGATGGGAAGCCCAAGGAAACCTTCCTAGGCTAGGTGCACGCAAGTGAGTATGGATCGATCAGTAGAAAGATGGGAAGCCCAAGGAAACCTTCCTAGGCTAGGTGCACGCAAGTGAGTATGGATCGATCAGTAGAAAGATGGGAAGCCCAAGGAAACCTTCCTAGGCTAGGTGCACGCAAGTGAGTATGGATCGATCAGTAGAAAGATGGGAAGCCATAGGAAACCTTCCTAGGCTAGGTGCACGCAAGTGAGTATGGATCGATCAGTAGAAAGATGGGAAGCCCAAGGAAACCTTCCTAGGCTAGGTGCACGCAAGTGAGTATGGATCGATCAGTAGAAAGATGGGAAGCCCAAGGAAACCTTCCTAGGCTAGGTGCACGCAAGTGAGTATGGATCGATCAGTAGAAAGATGGGAAGCCATAGGAAACCTTCCTAGGCTAGGTGCACGCAAGTGAGTATGGATCGATCAGTAGAAAGATGGGAAGCCCAAGGAAACCTTCCTAGGCTAGGTGCACGCAAGTGAGTATGGATCGATCAGTAGAAAGATGGGAAGCCCAAGGAAACCTTCCTAGGCTAGGTGCACGCAAGTGAGTATGGATCGATCAGTAGAAAGATGGGAAGCCATAGGAAACCTTCCTAGGCTAGGTGCACGCAAGTGAGTATGGATCGATCAGTAGAAAGATGGGAAGCCATAGGAAACCTTCCTAGGCTAGGTGCACGCAAGTGAGTATGGATCGATCAGTAGAAAGTGGGAAGCCCATTACCAAATGCCCTAGTGAAGACCGTAAACGAATATCATGAACCGATAAGGAGCACCAAATGCCCTAGTGAAGACCGTAAACGAATATCATGAACCGAGAAGGAGCACCAAATGCCCTAGTGAAGACCGTAAACGAATATCATGAACCGATAAGGAGCACCAAATGCCCTAGTGAAGACCGTAAACGAATATCATGAACCAAGAAGTAGCAACGAATGCCTGAAAAAGTACCAAGTCCACGGTATAGAGTAACGAGAGCTAACCGCCGTGATGTATGCAATGAGGGCAGCCATTGCATGGGTTCTGGACTTGGTTCGCGAATAACTTTTTTGCTAGACATCGGACAAAGTTGACGTGGAAGAACGAAATGTAGCATTTGGTGCCACCTATCCAAAACTTTTTCAAGATTGAAGATCCGATCGATACAGCCTGAGTTATAGGCAAAAGTTGGTGCAAAATTGAGCATTTTTAATGGTGAAAAATCGGTACTCCTCGAATAGCTCCTGTTGGAAGCATCGGACCACATGGTCGTGGAGGAACATATTGTAGCGTGCGGTGTCAAGTATCGACACCCAAAACCGCATGTCCGATGGACGGAAAATGACCAAGTTATAGTGAAAACTTGGTTGCACCAAATTCCCGAAGAAGTGCAACGAGAAGGTGAATGCGCAGGTTGTTCGTCGAATAGCTCCGGCCACAGACATGGTAGCGATTAGTGGTGCATGGAAGAAATCTAGCCACAAGTGCCATCTACCCATGGCCAGAAGAAAGTGTGGCCATATCTTGGATACCGGCGGAGCTATGGGGCAAATATGGGCCAAAAATGGTGCAAGTTGGACCAAAAATCCGAAAAAGTACCTAGGTAAATGCGCAGGTTGTTCGTCGAATAGCTCCGGCCACAGACATGGTAGCGATTAGTGGTGCATGGAAGAAATCTAGCCACAAGTGCCATCTACCCATGGCCAGAAGAAAGTGTGGCCATATCTTGGATACCGGCGGAGCTATGGGGCAAATATGGGCCAAAAATGGTGCAAGTTGGACCAAAAATCCGACCAAGTGCGCGAGGCGCTTTCGTGAATAGCTCCGGCCACAGACATGGTAGCGATTAGTGGTGCATGGAAGAAATCTAGCCACAAGTGCCATCTACCCATGGCCAGAAGAAAGTGTGGCCATATCTTGGATACCGGCGGAGCTATGGGGCAAATATGGGCCAAAAATGGTGCAAGTTGGACCAAAAATCCGACCAAGTGCGCGAGGCGCTTTCGTGAATAGCTCCGGCCACAGACATGGTAGCGATTAGTGGTGCATGGAAGAAATCTAGCCACAAGTGCCATCTACCCATGGCCAGAAGAAAGTGTGGCCATATCTTGGATACCGGCGGAGCTATGGGGCAAATATGGGCCAAAAATGGTGCAAGTTGGACCAAAAATCCGGCCAAGTGCGCGAGGCGCTTTCGTGAATAGCTCGGGCCACAGACATGGTAGCGATTAGTGGTGCATGGAAGAAATCTAGCCACAAGTGCCATCTACCCATGGCCAGAAGAAAGTGTGGCCATATCTTGGATACCGGCGGAGCTATGGGGCAAATATGGGCCAAAAATGGTGCAAGTTGGACCAAAAATCCGAAAAAGTACCTAGGTAAATGCGATGGTTGTTCGTCGAATAGCTCCGGCCACAGACATGGTAGCGATTAGTGGTGCATGGAAGAAATCTAGCCACAAGTGCCATCTACCCATGGCCAGAAGAAAGTGTGGCCATATCTTGGATACCGGCGGAGCTATGGGGCAAATATGGGCCAAAAATGGTGCAAGTTGGACCAAAAATCCGAAAAAGTACCTAGGTAAATGCGCAGGTTGTTCGTCGAATAGCTCCGGCCACAGACATGGTAGCGATTAGTGGTGCATGGAAGAAATCTAGCCACAAGTGCCATCTACCCATGGCCAGAAGAAAGTGTGGCCATATCTTGGATACCGGCGGAGCTATGGGGCAAATATGGGCCAAAAATGGTGCAAGTTGGACCAAAAATCCGACCAAGTGCGCGAGGCGCTTTCGTGAATAGCTCCGGCCACAGACATGGTAGCGATTAGTGGTGCATGGAAGAAATCTAGCCACAAGTGCCATCTACCCATGGCCAGAAGAAAGTGTGGCCATATCTTGGATACCGGCGGAGCTATGGGGCAAATATGGGCCAAAAATGGTGCAAGTTGGACCAAAAATCCGACCAAGTGCGCGAGGCGCTTTCGTGAATAGCTCCGGCCACAGACATGGTAGCGATTAGTGGTGCATGGAAGAAATCTAGCCACAAGTGCCATCTACCCATGGCCAGAAGAAAGTGTGGCCATATCTTGGATACCGGCGGAGCTATGGGGCAAATATGGGCCAAAAATGGTGCAAGTTGGACCAAAAATCCGAAAAAGTACCTAGGTAAATGCGATGGTTGTTCGTCGAATAGCTCCGGCCACAGACATGGTAGCGATTAGTGGTGCATGGAAGAAATCTAGCCACAAGTGCCATCTACCCATGGCCAGAAGAAAGTGTGGCCATATCTTGGATACCGGCGGAGCTATGGGGCAAATATGGGCCAAAAATGGTGCAAGTTGGACCAAAAATCCGACCAAGTGCGCGAGGCGCTTTCGTGAATAGCTCCGGCCACAGACATGGTAGCGATTAGTGGTGCATGGAAGAAATCTAGCCACAAGTGCCATCTACCCATGGCCAGAAGAAAGTGTGGCCATATCTTGGATACCGGCGGAGCTATGGGGCAAATATGGGCCAAAAATGGTGCAAGTTGGACCAAAAATCTGAAAAAGTACCTAGGTAAATGCGATGGTTGTTCGTCGAATAGCTCCGGCCACAGACATGGTAGCGATTAGTGGTGCATGGAAGAAATCTAGCCACAAGTGCCATCTACCCATGGCCAGAAGAAAGTGTGGCCATATCTTGGATACCGGCGGAGCTATGGGGCAAATATGGGCCAAAAATGGTGCAAGTTGGACCAAAAATCCGAAAAAGTACCTAGGTAAATGCGATGGTTGTTCGTCGAATAGCTCCGGCCACAGACATGTTAGCGATTAGTGGTGCATGGAAGAAATCTAGCCACAAGTGCCATCTACCCATGGCCAGAAGAAAGTGTGGCCATATCTTGGATACCGGCGGAGCTATGGTGCAAATACGGGCCAAAAATGGTGCAAGTTGGACCAAAAATCCGACCAAGTGCGCGAGACGCTTTCGTGAATAGCTCCGGCCACAGACATGGTAGCGATTAGTGGTGCATGGAAGAAATCTAGCCACAAGTGCCATCTAGCCATGGCCAGAAGAAAGTGTGGCCATATCTTGGATACCGGCGGAGCTATGGTGCAAATATGGGCCAAAAATGGTGAAGTTGGACCAAAAATCCGACCAAGTGCGCGAGGCGCTTTCGTGAATAGCTCCGGCCACAGACATGGTAGCGGTTAGTGGTGCATGGAAGAAATCTAGCCACAAGTGCCATCTAGCCATGGCCAGAAGAAAGTGTGGCGATATCTTGGATACCGGCGGAGCTATGGGGCAAATACGGGCCAAAAATGGGTAAACTTGTACGGTCCAAAGCCAAGGGTAAATTTTTTTATTCCTCTAATAACTTCTAGCACAGACATTGAATCGGTTGGTAATGTATGGATGAAATGCAGCAAACAGTTGGAACTACCCATAAAATCTTAAAGATTGACGATCCAATGTATAGAACCGGAGTAATGTGCGATACTTGGTGTAAAATCGAGTGAAAAATTAACTATAAACTGTTTTTGGCCCATAACTCGAATACTAGACATCGGAAGGGGGGGTCGTAGAACGATTTTTTGTTGCCCTATCGATTCCCTATCGAACGAGCAAAAGTTGTTTTTTTGACCAAAAAGGACCCCTACTCTAGTAAAATTGGCCTGATTTTACTAGTCCCCGGTACCCGTACAGGCAAAATGAGCAAAATGCTCAAGTATGAATGGTTTTTGGCCCATAACTCGAATACTAGACGTCGCAGGGGGGTGTCATGGAACAATTTTTGGTAGCCCTTGAAATTATCTATCGAATGACATATACTTGATTTTTGGCCAAAAAGTTCCCTAGACTAGTAAAAATCGCATCATTTTACTAGAGTCGGGTACCCTGGACGAAAAACCGCTATAATTGCGGTTTTTGGCTAATAACTCGAATACTAGACGTCGCAGGGGGGTGTCGTGGAACAATTTTTGGTAGCCCTTGAAATTATCTATCGAATGACATATACTTGATTTTTGGCCAAAAAGTTCCCTAGACTAGTAAAAATCGCATCATTTTACTAGAGTCGGGTACCCTGGACGAAAAACCGCTATAATTGCGGTTTTTGGCTAATAACTCGAATACTAGACGTCGCAGGGGGGTGTCGTGGAACAATTTTTGGTAGCCCTTGAAATTATCTATCGAATGACATATACTTGATTTTTGGCCAAAAAGTTCCCTAGACTAGTAAAAATCGCATCATTTTACTAGAGTCGGGTACCCTGGACGAAAAACCGCTATAGTTGCGGTTTTTGGCTAATAACTCTAATACTAGACGTCGGAGGGGGGTGTCGTGGAACAATTTTTGGTAGCCCTTGAAATTATCTATCGAATGACATATACTTGATTTTTGGCCAAAAAGTTCCCTAGACTAGTAAAAATCGCATCATTTTACTAGAGTCGGGTACCCTGGACGAAAAACCGCTTAAGTTGCGGTTTTTGGCTAATAACTCGAATACTAGACGTCGCAGGGGGGTGTCGTGGAACAATTTTTGGTAGCCCTTGAAATTATCTATCGAATGACATATACTTGATTTTTTGACCAAAAAGTTCCTAGACTAGTAAAAATCGCATCATTTTACTAGAGTCGGGTACCCTGTACGAAAAACCGCTATAGTTGCGGTTTTTGGCCAATAACTCGAATACTAGACGTCGGAGGGGGGTGCCGTAGAACAATTTTTTGTAGCCCTTGAAATTACCTTTCGAATGATATATAGTGGTTTTTTGGTCAAACAGTGACCCCGAGACTAGTAACCCTCCATACACAAAACCGCCTAAAAAGTTTTGGTTTTGCAAAATTTTGAAAAGTGCGTCAAAAAAATTTTTTCAAAAAGTACCAAATCGTGATCAGAACTCACTATAGACCATAAAAAGTGAAATCCGATGGTCATTTGCAACACTTGGTCAATCGAGAAAAATTTCACTTTTTTACTAGAGTCGGGTACCCTGAACGAAAAATCGCTCAAGTGATGGTTTTTGGCCAATAACTCGAATACTAGACGTCGGAGGGGGGTGCCGTAGAACAATTTTTTGTAGCCCTTGAAATTACCTTTCGAATGATATATAGTGGTTTTTTGGTCAAACAGTGACCCCGAGACTAGTAACCCTCCATACACAAAACCGCCTACAAAAACTTTGTTTTGAAAAATTTTGAAAAGTTCAAAAAAATTTTTTTTTCAAAAACTACTAAAACGTGATAAGAACTTACTATAGACCATGAAAAGTGATATCCGATGATAATTTGCAAAAGTTGGTAACTAGTAAAAAATTTCACTTTTTTACTAGAGTCGGTGCAACGAGAAAAAAAAAGTCCGTGATGGAGAAAAATGGCACGTTTTCCACGCCTGTACGCTTTCGTTTTCTATATAGGGGGTAGGTGAGCCAGAAGCATGAATTTGACTGAGTACGTATCTTTATGAATTGGGCCCTTCTAAATCGATTGAGACTACCCCCAGGACGATCGGACGACTGCTTCTGGCTCAAAATGTGGTTTTTAGATTTTGATCGTCAATTATGAGAGAAAAAATCGATTAGAAGTAAAGATACGAAATGCTTGGTCTAAGTTGGGAAACGACTTCGGATATTTGTTGGACGTTGTCGTAGAAGGTCCGAGGACCAAGGAAAAGTGATTTCCAAGTGGATTTATGCACTATTAGTCGATGGTAAGATGTGAAATTAGTAGAACTTACCATACAGTTTGCGAAGTTGAAGCAATCGGTTGGTGAATATGGTACTGTCTGTCCAATTTGGTGGTTCGGAATGAGTGAAACGATGTTGATGATGGATAGACGTTCCGATTGCCCCCGATCGGGGAACATATAGTGGTCTTTAAGGTCCAAGTACCTATGTTTTGGTAAGCAGAACTGAGAGTTAAAGGATGAAAGTCGGCCATTCCTAATATCATCCTATCGGTGGTTCGCGAGTTGTTTGAGGACCGGAGCAGCTCGCGATGAAACGGTCCTAGGGTATTGGTTATCCATCCAAGGAAGAGTAAATGCGATCCTAGATGTGTGTCGTTGGCCGTTCTACCGGTATCGCCTATCGATGAGATATCGACGGGCATGCCTTACTCGAAAGTTGAATTCTAGGATCGATGGTCAAACAGACCTATGAGCGATAAACCAAACTGAACACGTATTGATGTCGGCTTTTCCTATCATTTGATGCCGCAGGTTGTTTAGGGACCGGAGCAACTTGCGGCCGAGACGGTCCCCGGGGGTTTCTTTCTCCAAGGAGTGGAAACTATTAATCAAGAGTTGTAGCAAGATACGATCCTCTGATGTGTCGTTGGCCGTTCAAGCGGTATCGCCTGTCGATGAGATATCGATGGGCATGCCTTACTCTCCCGACTGGATTACTGAGAGTTTAATCAGGGATCGATGGTCAAACAGACCAATGAGCGATAAACCAAACTGAACACATATTGATGTCGGCATTTCCTATCATTTGTCGCAGGTTGTTTAGGGACCGGAGCAGCTTGCGACCGAGACGGTCCCCGGGGGTTTCTTTCTCTAAGGAGTGGAAACGATTAAGCAAAAGTCGTAGCAATAATCGATCACCTGATGTGTCGTTGGCCGTTCTTGCGGTATCGCCTGTCGATGAGATATCGATGGGCATGCCTTACTCTCCTGACTGTTTAATTGAGAGTTATAATCAGGGATCGATGGTCAAAAAGACCTATGAGCGATAAACCAAACTGAACACGTATTGATGTCGGCATTTCCTATCATTTGTCGCAGGTTGTTTGGGGACCGGAGCAGCTTGCGACCGAGACGGTCCCTTCCCGAAAGATGGTGAACCGAGTCGTCTGGCGTAAAAACCGGACGACTCGAAAGGGCTTGACCCTTTCAAGTGAGCGATAATCACATTCTACGCTCAGTTCGACAGCTACAAGGCAATCACTCGCTATGTTCAGAGCTAATACATGCAACATGCCGGCATTGTTTCCACCGACGCATGGATTCAAGACTGGTGCACTTATTAGTTAAACCGTTCGCCTCCGGGTGTTTCGAGTTCAAGTCTGGATGAGGATTGTTCTTGCTGGTAATAGCTTGAGCCCCTGAATAAGGGGTCGAAGCGTACATCTTGAGACCATGTACAACATATTACCAAATCGGCACCATGGGTTCGGGTGCAAGTGATGTAACCGTGAAAGATGTTGAGCAGCCCAACATCGGTTTACACACGCATAATAGGAAGGCAGCGCTGTCGACTGGTCAGTCGTGTAAGAAGTGTGCATTATCGATCACAAATATATTGGTGATCTGTAGGTTGCGCATACACCATGCCCGGTGTAAAGTGCCGTGGTCCCCCCCGGGGGGCTGCATCAAACCGTTCGCCACGCGAACTACCCAATGGAACGAACTCGATGCATTTAATAAGAAGAAGAGATGATAATGAAACACGGTCGATTTAAGAGTTGAAAACGTTGAAATGCCTATAAGCAAGTCTTAAGTTGGTGGTTTCGTTGTGCCCCAACAAATTGGTGCCTTACCCTACACCAAAGAGCCATTCAACATGGTTCAAGTGAGCGATAATCACGCTCTACGCTCAGTATGACAGCTGCAAGGCAATCACTCGCTAAGTTCAGAGCTAATACATGCAACACGCCGGCATTGTTTCCACCGACGCATGGATTCAAGACTGGTGCACTTATTAGTTAAACCGTTCGCCTCCGGGTGTTTCGAGTTCAAGTCTGGATGAGGATTGTTCTTGCTGGTAATAGCTTGAGCCCCTGAATAAGGGGCCGAAGCGTACATCTTGAGAGTAAATGTACAACATATTACCAAATCGGCACCGTGGGTTCTGGTGCAAGTGATGTAACCATGAAAGATGTTGAGCAGCCCAACATCGGTTTACACACGCATAAGGGGTTTATTGTTATCTGTAGGTTGCGCATACACCATACCCGGTGTAAAGTGCCGTGGTCCCCCAGGGGGCTGCATCAAAACGTTCGCCATGCGAACTACCCAATGGAACGAACTCGATGTATTGAAAGAGATGAACAATTAATAGCGAGAATAGGGGCCCGGAAGCAATTCCGCGGCCCTACGGTCGATTCAAGAGTTGAAACGTTGTACAATCGTGGATAGCACCTAGTGCTAATATGGTGAGAGATAATGTGTGAGGAAATTTAGTTTCCTAAAGTTTAGTTAGTGGTTTCCGTTGTGCCCTAACAAACTTAAAGTTGGTGGTGACCGTTACACCCCAACAAATTGGTGCCTTACCCAACACCAAAGAGCCATTCCATATGGTTCTAGAGAGAGAGAGTTGTGTGGAAATTTATTTCCCACTAAGCGAGTGTGTGTCTGTAGTGGAACGAATTCTGGTTGATCCTACCAGTAATATACGCTTGTCTCAAAGGTTAAGCCATGCATGTCTAAGTACAAACATAAATGAATGTGAAACCGCATAAGGCTCAGTATAACAGCTATAATTCACAAGATCATCCTACCACTAGTTACTTGGATAACTGTGGAAAATCCAGAGCTAATACATGCAACATGCCGGGACTGTTGCCCTCGCGGGTAGCTGAACTGGTGCACTTATTAGTTAAACCAATCGCCTCCGGGCGGCTTGAGTTGAAGTCTGGATAAGGACGCAGATCGTATGGTCGCTTGTCGACTGACGACAGATCTTTCAAATGTCTGCCCTATCAACTATTGATGGTAGTGTAGAGGACTACCATGGTTGCGACGGGTAACGGGGAATCAGGGTTCGATTCCGGAGAGGGAGCCTGAGAAATGGCTACCACATCCAAGGAAGGCAGCAGGCGCGTAAATTACCCAATCCCAGTACGGGGAGGTAGTGACGAGAAATAACAATATGGACCTCTCTAACGATGGTCCATAATTGGAATGAGTTGAGTATAAATCCTTCAACAAGGATCAAGTGGAGGGCAAGTCTGGTGCCAGCAGCCGCGGTAATTCCAGCTCCACTAGCGTATATTAAAGTTGTTGCGGTTAAAACGTTCGAAGTTGATTGCCCGTCCAGACACGTGACCGCCACGGGCGCCCGGTTACACGCCGGGGCCGTTCGTGCGCGCGCTCACGGCTGCGACTCACAATGGTGTACTTGGGCGTTACTCTGTGAACGAGTACCGTGCTACCGGTTAACTCCGGCACGGGCTCCTCATGGTGCTCAAGATACTCACATTTACCTTGAACAAATTAGAGTGCTCAAAGCAGGCTAAGACAAAGCGTCCGGCCCCCCCGTGGGGTTGGCGTTGGCCGAGAATAATCTTGCATGGAATAATGGAATATGACCTCGGTTTATACGATTTCGTTGGTTTGTCAGAAACCTAGAGGTAATGATTAACAGAAGTAGTTGGGGGCATTGGTATTACGGCGCGAGAGGTGAAATTCGTAGACCGTCGTAGGACCAACTGAAGCGAAAGCGTTTGCCATGGATGCTTTCTTTAATCAAGAACGAAAGTTAGAGGATCGAAGGCGATTAGATACCGCCCTAGTTCTAACCGTAAACGATGCCAATTAGCAATTGGGAGACGCTACCCCTATTCGGTGCTCTCAGTCGCTTCCGGGAAACCAAAATCGGGTTCCGGGGGAAGTATGGTTGCAAAGTTGAAACTTAAAGGAATTGACGGAAGGGCACCACAAGAAGTGGAGCTTGCGGCTTAATTTGACTCAACACGGGAAAATTTACCAGGTCCAAACTTATCGAGGTAAGACAGATTGATAGCTCTTTCTCAAATTTAAGGGTAGTGGTGCATGGCCGTTCTTAGTTCGTGGAATGATTTGTCTGGTTAATTCCGATAACGAACGTGACTCAAACATGCTAACTAGAACGCTGTCAGCAGTGCGCCTCCGGGCGCACCTGACGTTACAGCCGGGCGGCGCCTTCACGGGCGGTCGTCGGCTACGTTTGCCCTGCTTAGCGGGACAACTTGTGTTTAGCAAGCTGAGAATGAGCGATAACAGGTCCGTGATGCCCTTAGATGTTCTGGGCTGCACGCGTGCTACAATGTGGGTCGCAGCGTGTTCTCGCCAATAGGCGCCCCCATTCCGAGAGGAACGGGAAATCACTAAAATGCCCATCTAGTCGGGATTGGGGGACTGCAACGGTCCCCATGACCTGGAATTTCTAGTAAGCACTAGTCATTAGCTAGTGCTGATTACGTCCCTGCCCTTTGTACACACCGCCCGTCGCTACTACCGATGGATTATTTAGTGAGGTTTCTGGAGGCTTACCTTCCGCGGTTCCTTCGTGAGCTGCAGCTGGCATGGCTGAAGTTGACCGAACTTGATGATTTAGAGGAAGTAAAAGTCGTAACAAGGTTTCCGTAGGTGAACCTGCGGAAGGATCATTACTGATGATCGTCCGCGAGTGACCAACCATGGGCTGCCTTCGGTGTAGCTCGGTCGCTCGCTTGCTATGTGTCAGAATTTGTTGAAAGCCAACTCGTTCGTTGTACACTTTGATGGGTGACCATCACTGTGTCCCCGTGCCGAGCTAGATCTCCCCTAGCCGTAAGGCACTTGAACGCCCCTTCGACGACGAGTTGCATGTGTGTGGTATGTGTCAGAATCTGGTGAAGCTTTCTGCATGTGATGTGCCTTGTGTGGATCCGTGGCCATTGCATTGTGTCTGGTGTGTAGGTACCCAGACACTTAGAACGCTTGCGCGGAAAGCAAACTCGATCGTTGTACACTTTGATGGGCAACCATCACTGTGTCTCCGTGCCGTGCTAGATCTCCCCTAGCCGTAAGGCACTTTGAACGCCCCTTCGACGACGAGTTACAAGAGTGTGGTATGTGTCATAATCTGGTGAAGCTTTCTGCATGTGATGTGCCTTGTGTGGATCCGTGGCCATTGCATTGTGTCTGGTGTGTAGGTACCCAGACACTTAAGCAAACTCGATCGTTGTACACTGTGATGGGCGAGCATCACTGTGTCTCCGTGCCGTGTAAGAGCTCCCCTGGCCATCAGGCACTTGAAAGGTCCTTCGACGACGAGTTACAATAGTGGTGTGTTAGATACGTCAGGTGATGGTATCTACTGTTGTGCAATACGTATCCGGCCACGGCACGGAACGAACGGGAACTGTGGTGCAGACATACAAAGAGTTAAGCCTATTAGTCATTAACTCTAAGGACGGGGCCATGGGGCGGTACGCAAAGGATACGGATGAGCGAGTATGCAGGCCCAATACTCAATAGCTCGATCCGATCCAAGCACATGAGTTGACTGCGGCGCCAGGTTAACCAATGTGCTAGATTCTATTTGGCCAGTAGAATCTTGTGTCTTATGCGATTTGATACCAAGACACCAGAACGAAAGTTAGTTGAAGAGTTATTAAACTCTTATGAAGTATGGTTGTGCAATCACAACTTATGACTTTAACCTATAAAGTGGATATGGACTTGCAATTATAACATGGAATCTCTACACACCCCATGAGCTCGATCCAATCCACGCACACGAGTTGCCTGAGTAGCGACAGGTATACCGATGTGCAATACGTATCCGGCCACGGCACGGAACGAACGGGAACTGTGGTGCAGACATACAAAGAGTTAAGCCTACTAGTCATTAACTCTAAGGACGGGGCCATGGGGCGGTACGCAAAGGATACGGATGAGCGAGTATGCAGGCCCAATACTCAATAGCTCGATCCGATCCAAGCACATGAGTTGACTGCGGCGCCAGGTTAACCAATGTGCTAGATTCTATTTGGCCAGTAGAATCTTGTGTCTTACGCGATTTGATACCAAGACACCAGAACGAAAGTTAGTTGAAGAGTGATTAAACTCTTATGAAGAATGGTTGTGCAATCACAACTTATGACTTTAACCTATAAAGTGGATATGGACTATCAATTATAACATGGGGCACACACCATGTTCTCGATCCAATCCACGCACACGAGTTGCCTGAGTAGCGACAGGTATACCGATGTGCAATACGTATCCGGCCATAGGCACGGAACGAACAGGAACTGTGGTGCAGACATACAAGGGCCATGGGGCGGTACGCAAAGGATACGGATGAGCGAGTATGCAGGCCCAATACTCAATAGCTCGATCCGATCCAAGCACATGAGTTGACTGCGGCGCCAGGTTAACCGATGTGCTAAGAGAGTTGTTCCTGGGCCTTCAAAGTGACTTCAAAACTATCTTAGCGAATGGTGGCCATGGGCGTAGACATGAGCC
>NW_026045211.1:80000-100131 GCF_943734845.2 Anopheles funestus
CGACGCGCAGCTGTAGTAGGCGACGGAGGTGGTGATGGGGGCCGCCCACCTCGCTGCAACTCCCTTGCTCTTGCTCGAGCCGCATTCCTCGCAACATTCCGGCGCTGGTTGCGAGCGACAGCCACCGAGTTGTCGGGGAGGCGTGCAGCAGACAGCTGGTCCTGCGCGGCTAACTCCTCCCTTTCCGCATTCCAGCCATCTTGCAGCTCGTCGGTTATCCGTGCGACGAACTCGCAAATGCCGCTCCACCTCTCCGGGCTCTCAAGCAAGGCTGCCTCGAAGCCCTCGGGGGTGATCTGGTTCGATCTCCCCGCCTCGAACGGCACCTCCCGTTCAGCGGCAAAACGCGGACAGGAAAATACGACGTGTTCCGCCGTCTCGGCAACGCCAGGACATCTGGGGCAGTCCGGGGACGACGTGAAGCCCATCCGGCACAGGTAGTCACGGAAAAATCCGTGGCCAGACAATACCTGCGCCAACTGGAACGTCACGTCTCCATGCTTCCGTGACTGCCATGCCCTCACGTCGGGTAGCACTCGATGCGTCCACCGAGTGTACCGACTGGCGTCTTCGCTGGCAGCATCCGCGTCCCACCGCTGCTGCCACTGCTCATACGTCTGGTCACGCTCCAGCTCACGAACGCCAGACCTGGGGATCTCGTTGGCTGGATCGTTCAGCCGTTGATGGACCCTGCTGTCCTCCTCTATCTGCAGGCATATTGGAATGAGACCGGCCAGCAGCACGGCCGTCTCACCCCTCACCGTCCGGAAAGCCCGACAAACACGAATGGCCGTTGTCCTCTGCACGCGCTGCACCAATCTACGGCATTGGCGCAGCTGCAGCCCCTCCGACCATACTGGGGCCCCGTAGCGCAGGATGGAGTCCGCTACGGCCGCCAGCAGTCGGGCACGCGACGACTTCGGTCCACTGTGGTTCGGCATGAGGCGCGTGACGGCTTCCGCGACCTTCATGGCCTTCGCTGCAGCCTGCTGAACGTGCGGCAACCATGACAGGTGGTCGTGCAACCAAACTCCAAGATAACGGATGGAGCGCTGGGATTGCACGACCACACCTCCGATGTTGATGCTCACGACCGGATGACGCTTCAGGGTGGAGATGAGCGTCATTTCCGTCTTCTCTGGCGCCAACGAGAGACGGTTCCGGTCCAGCCAGTCCATGATTACCGCGATGGCTCGTTCAGCAGTCGAGGAAGCGGCTTGGGGTGTCGTTGCGGGGACCAAGACGACAAGGTCATCAGCGTAGCCAATAACCTCGGCCCCCTCAGGCAACTGGACACCCAGGACCCCGTCGTACAGCACGTTCCAAAGCGTGGGTCCCAAAATGGAACCCTGTGGAACGCCCGCACTGATGTTACGCTCGACAGGGCCCTCGCTGGTGTCGATAACCAGCCGCCGGTCCTCGAAATAGCTCCTCAGTATCTGCTGCAGCGATGACGGTACCCCCTTGTCCCTCAGCGCGTTGGCGATGGCTTGCCAGGGCGCAGAGTTAAAGGCGTTGCGGATATCAAGTGCCACCACCATCAGGCAGCGCTTGTCTCGGGCGTTGGTGCGGCGAAAGGACATGGCCGTCCTGCCCGCTTCGACAACGCGCTGGATCGCACTGATGGTGGATCTGCCTCGCCGGAAACCGTACTGCCCGTCCGACAGCCGTTCCGCATCTGGTTCCTCCAGGAACTCGTTGAGGCGGTTAAGAATTAGGCGCTCCAACACCTTGCCGAGTGCGTCGAGCATACACAGCGGCCGGTAGGAGGAGCTTTCCCCGGGAGGCTTGCCAGGCTTTGGCAACAGTACCAGTCGTTGCCTCTTCCAGGGCGCTGGAAACGCACCCCGGTCCAGGCAGTCCTGGTACAAACGGACGAAAACCTCCGGGTACTTCCTAATGGCCGTCTTAACCGCCGCGTTGGGGATACCGTCCAGTCCAGGCGCTTTCCGGTTCGCCATCGATCCCACGATGGACAACAGCTCGCCCACGGTGACAGGGGTCAACGAAGAACTCCGCTCCTCGGTGTCGACGCTCGATGATTCAGCGTCCGGCCAGTCAACAGGCGGATGTGTCGGGAACAGATCGTTGGCTATCCGCTCCAACACGACACGGTCAGTCTCAGGTGGCACGAAGCAGCCACGAAGACGAGACATGACCACCCGATAACCGGCCCCAAACTCGTTGGTTTCCGCCTGTTGAATCAGCTCATCGAGCTGCGCTCGCTTGCTGGCCCGGACAGCCTTCTCGACGGCTCTCCTCGCCGACCGATGATGTGCAGCCACGATGCTGCGCTCCTGCAGGTCGGTGGTATGAAGCATCCGCTCGTGCACGGCCGCACACTCCTCCCGAAGACGCAAGATCTCCGGAGTCCACCAGAAGAGGTCTCGATGGGGGTCACGATGCGACCTGGTGACGCGCTCCATCGTGTCGTCGCATGCATCTAGCATGGCGTCGACCATCCCCTCCTGGCTGACGGCTCGTTCCGGAAAACCGGCCGTCTGGAGTGCGGCTGCGAATGCCTCCACCGAAAACTGCGTCGTCTTCCATCTCCGGCCAGCGTGCCGAAACGTGGTGGATGACGAAGAGGACCCCTGTCCCCGCTGACGATGCTGCTGCTGTTGTCGCTGCTGCCTCCCGTTCAGGTGACGATGCTGCTGCTGCAGGTGCTGCTGCTGCTGGTGCTGCTGCTGCTGGTGCTGCTGCTGTTGTCGTCGCTGCTGGTCGAGAGTTGGAGGCCCCACGGTGAAGAAAATGTACCGGTGGTCCGACGCCGTATAGTGGCACGAAGTGGTGTTCGCTGCCACCTCCCAAGTGTCTGGACGAGCAATGGATGCGCTCGCGAAAGACACATCCACGACACTGGGAGTGGCGACTCCGTTGCCCACGAACGTCGGGACCGATCCTTGGTTCAGGATCACAAGCCCAAGCTGCCGGATTGTGTCCAGCAGCTCTTCACCGCGCCGGGTGGTACGTTGGCTACCCCACTCCTCATTCCAGGCGTTGAAATCGCCTGCCAGGACGATGCGAGGGTGGGGTTGGGCCTCCAACTCCACCGCCTCCAGAAGTTGCTCGAACTCGCCGGCGTTGAGACGTGGAGGGGCGTAACAGCTGATGAAGACCACCCCTCCAATCTGCGCAGCAGCCAACCCGGGCATGGCACAGCGCCAGACCCGCTGGATTGGAAGGTGGCCGGTTGCCACCACAGCTGCTCTCCCCGACGAATCCACCGTCCAGTTACCGCTGCCCTCTGGAGGTCGATACACCTCTGACAGCAGCAGCACGTCGACCCGCTTCGTGCGGGCTGTTTGCAGGGCCAGATCCTGGGCAGTGCGTCCACCACCCAGGTTGACCTGCATCACCCTCACTACACCCGACACTGTTGACCTTGTCGGCACGATGAGTGGCCCACTCGATGGGGCCCCTGACAGACAATGCACTTAGCTGCCGACGTGCACTGACTAACGCGGTGGCCTACCTCGCCACACTGCAAACACTGACCCGTCCGGTCAGTTGAAGAGCGGCAGTCCCGCGCCAGGTGCCCCATCAGCAGGCAACGGAAGCAACGCTGACGGTCGAGCGGCTTCTTCGGCACTTCACGGATCCCGCTGACACATTGGCAGAGTGTCAGCTTCTGACCAATGAGACTCCGTGCCTTGGCCAGTGGAAGTCGAACTCGCGCTCGCTTAGTGCCATCACGGAGCTCCCAAAGCTCGACGTAAGTGATGCCAGCCGCTGCTCCCAGCTTCTCCTCAATGGCAAGCTTCACGTCACTCTCTTGGGCCAGAGAGTCGACGTTGGTGATGAGAAGCTCACCCATCTCCGTCACCACTCGTGCCTCGCCGTCCTCACCTAGCGCTAGCTGGATCCGGCGAGCCAGCTCCGCGCTATCGACGTTCTTCCGCAACGGTACAAGCAGATGACCTTGCACGGTCCGGCGCCCCATGCCGATGTCCGCCCTGACATCCTGCAGCTCCTGAGATGTACGCAACTTCACGTACATCTCTGTCCAGGTTTTGTCCGAACCTGGGACCACCGCAATGCGGTCAGGACGCGGAGGACGCCCCTTAGACTGGGCACGATGCTGCTGATGTTGTTGCTGCTGACTCTGCTGCTGCTGCTGGCGCATCTGAGGTGGCCGGTACGGCTGGCCCACCTGCTGCGGTTGCTGCTGCTGCTGAGTCGGGCGTTGCGATCGGCTCTTCCGACCGCTCACGACCGTAGCCCAGGACATCTGCTGCTGTTGCCGCTGCTGTTGACGTTGCGGTTGCTGCTGCTGCTGCTGCTGCTGGCCATTAGCCGACACTGCGACCGTCCGTCGCTGCGGCTGTGGCTGGCTGCGCTGCTGCTGCTGCTGCTGCTGCTGCTGCTGCTGCTGCTGCTGCTGCCGCTGTTGTTGTTGCTGCTGCCGCTGCTGCTGCTGCTGCCGCTGCTGCTGCTGCTGCTGCTGCTGCTGCTGCTGCAGTTGCGAAGCTTTCTTCGCACGGTTGCGCTGCTGCCGGCTGCGTTTTGTCCTGGCACTGCCCTGACCAACAGGCTGTGCCGAGGAATGAAGCGCCGTCAAGGAACGCATGCCCTCTTGAAGCGCTTCCAGCGTACACTTCAGGGCCACTTCACGTTCCCGGCTAAGTCGCAGCTCTTCCGTCAGCGACTCGATCTGTTTGGCGAAGTTTTCCAGCATCTTGTGCTGGAAAGCCAGCACCGACGCTTCGCCATCGTCGTGGGGAGCCACGGTTGAAGACATCTCCCCTGCCGCTACCACTGGCGGCACCACCGTCTGCTCGAGAAGAGAGGCGTCGGAAAATTCCGCATCGTCCTCCTCCTCGGAATTATCAGCCTCGGACGGAACCGCCACCGTTGGTCCGGCCGGCCGTGGTGTCTCCGGTAAAGGGGAAGGGGTATCGGACCGCTTCCGAGGCGTGGACGACGACCGCACCCCGGAACGAAGCACCCGCCCCTCCATTCTCCGCTCCTTTCACAAAAAACCGCCTGCACGAATCGTTCAGACGGAACAAGGGAATATTCCCTTCAACATCTGCCAAGGTAACGACCGTCCGTCGCTAGAGCCCCTTTGGCAGATTTCCCGTCCGCGGATCGCAAGAATAAAAAACTCCCACTTTTTTCTTTATTAAAAACAATTTCGCAAGAGAAAACCGCAAGAACAAGATTTTTTAATAAATTCCGCAAGAGATTCAAGAAAACACCAAAAACGGGTTCGTCGCCTGCTGACGCGTTGAAGTCTCTCGTTTTGGCGTTCCCGGGGAAGGATTCGGAGCCAAAGAACCGTTCCCGGTCTCCTGCTAAGCGTTCCCGGTCTCCGGCTGCGCGTTCTCACTCTCTGACCGCTAAGCGCCGGAAAGGTATGCAATTCGCATCGAGTTTTATAGCACCGTAACGCTTCGTAACGCTGGTGTCCCGGCTAAGCGCTACCGCTACCGGTCACTGGTGGCGCTGCAGACGTCGAAGAGAAGGTGGTTGCTGTCTTCGCTGGAAGTTGCGGAACCCGCCACGGGTGGCGCTGTCGTCATAAAAAGGGAGCTTTTACGTTGGGTTGTTGTCCTCACTGCTCGAAAACGCTTCGTGGTGTTGTTGATGACACAAACACACGCGACGACACACCTGACGCCACCGTACCACGCTGTTGCACGCACTTTCACGTCGAGTTTTTACTGTTTATCTCTTTTTTAAAAGCACTTTACGTCGCTGGAAAACGATAGTTTATGCTCCCTAGCATGTGTTTTACCACTTTTCCAATGTTCTAACACGGTATTTCGATATTTATTCGCCACTGAAGTTCCCCATACAAAGTGTATGGGGACACTTTAAACTGAGTTTTAGCGCAGTAAATTGAAGTAAAACGATTTCCTTTTTCAATATTCGCTAAGAATGACACTCAATTCGCCCTTTTCGACTATTGTTCCGCTATTTATAAGCACTTTTGCACAATATTTTTGCAAAAAATACGGAGCGACACAAAGCACGTCTAAACTGCTGGCTTGACAGCTACACACAGGGATAACTGGCTTGTGGCCGCCAAGCGTTCATAGCGACGTGGCTTTTTGATCCTTCGATGTCGGCTCTTCCTATCATTGTAAAGCAAAATTTACCAAGCGTAGGATTGTTCACCCTTTCAAGGGAACGTGAGCTGGGTTTAGACCGTCGTGAGACAGGTTAGTTTTACCCTACTGGTGTGCATTGTTTGTCGCTATCTTAACGGAATTCCTGTGCAGTACGAGAGGAACCACAGGTACGGACCACTGGCTCAATACTAGTTCGAACGGACTATGGTATGACGCTACGTCCGCTGGATTATGCCTGAACGCCTCTAAGGTCGTATCCAATCCGAGCTGATAGCGCTTCTTATACCCATTAGGTGGTCGTAAGCTAGCGGGCCTAACAACCCTCCGAGAACCGTCCGTGCTGTCCATTGGCACACTGGCGTCTCATCCCCGCTTACTACTAGGCCGCAAAGGGCGGGTTCGCGCTGCACGTGTTAGTACCATACATGTTGGGAACACCGGTGGACGAGCTTGCCGACTGTGGATATCACTAGTTTCGACACCTACGACCGCCCGCAAACGACGGGACTACAGGCTGGGAGCTTCAAGTTGTAGAGATGCGTTCGCATCGATCCTCTCAGGCGACCCATGCTTGGTGGTTAGTGCTTGCGCGTGCGCGCCCCGTGTGTGCTGGAATTGGCCAACCAGTGCACATTGGTGGTGCGTACCGTGACTTGCACCATGTGACGAGAGTGTTGAAGAACACTGTGTGGTGACTCTATGCCTATGTGATGGGGTGCTTGTAACACACGACCGAACCGACGGCTCGTTGGATGGTCACGACAGTGTGGTGCAGGTGCGCCCATGTGTAACGAATACATTGAGTGCCGTTGGAGGTTAGCGGTTGGTTGGTTGCATGCTACAACTTCGCGTTGTACATGGGCTGGCCGCTGCGCTTCCTTCGGGTTGCCACTTGATGTTGATAGGGTTGATGTATTGTGTTCGTTGACTTTTGGTTCATTCCAAAAGTCTTCGGACTTAGATAATTTTACAAGTGTCGGCGCTCTCGGACCGAAAATAAGAAGACAACTAAGAAGAAAAAGAGAAAGAAGCTAATAGTGGAAAGTATTCTTCTTCAAAGAAGGAACAAAAATTTTACAAGTGTTGAAAAATTTCCTAAGTCCAAAAAATTTTCTAAGTCCAGAAAATTTTCTAAGTCCCACAAAATGGAACATGATGAAGAAGATACAGAAGTTGAAAATTTTTCTAAGTCCAAAAAATTTTCTAAGTCCAGAAAATTTTCTAAGTCCAAAGTGTTGGAACAATTTCCAAAGGCCCATAGGTTGCACTGAATTTTCCTAAGTTGGCCACAAGTACCCATGAGGTATCGAGAAGGTTCACCCGAAGGACATAATATGTCCCAAAGTACCGATAGAGCACCCACAAAGAGCACCCAATTGGCCTAAGTTGGCCAAAAGTACCGATAGAGTACCCACAAGTAGCACTGAGTTGGCCTAAGTTGGCCAAAAGTACCGATAGAGTACCCACAAATAGCACCGAATGGGCCTAAGTTGGCCAAAAGTACCGATAGAGTACCCACAAGAAGCACTGAGTTGGCCTAAGTTGGCCAAAAGTACCGATAGAGTACCCACAAATAGCACCCAGTTGGCCTAAGTTGGCCAAAAGTACCGATAGAGTACCCACAAATAGCACCGAGTGGGCCTAACATGGCCAAAAGTACCGATAGAGTACCCACAAATAGCACCGAGTGGGCCTAACATGGCCAAAAGTACCGATAGAGTACCCACAAAGAGCACCCCATGGGCCTAAGTTGGCCAAAAGTACCGATAGAGTACCCACAAATAGCACCGAGTGGGCCTAACATGGCCAAAAGTACCGATAGAGCACCCACATATAGCACCGAATGGGCCTAACATGGCCAAAAGTACCGATAGAGCACCCACATATAGCACCCCATTGGCCTAAGTTGGCCAAAAGTACCGATAGAGTACCCACAAAGAGCACCCAATTGGCCTAAGTTGGCCAAAAGTACCGCCAAGTAGCACCATAGAGGCCCGAGTAGAGCGAAATGTGGGCCAAATTGAACATTTGAAAATTTTTACAAGTCCAGAAAATTTTCTAAGTCCAGAAAATTTTCTAAGTCCAAAGAGTTGGACAAATTTCCTTAGGCCCAAAGGTTGCACTGAATGTTCCTAAGTTGGCCATCAGTACCCATGAAGTATCGCGAAGGTTCACCCGAAAGACACAATATGCACTAAAGTACCCACAGAGTACCCACAAGTTGCACCCAATTGGCCTAAGTTGGCCAAAAGTACCGACAAGTAGCACCATAGAGGCCCGAGTAGAGCGAAATGTGGGCCAAAGTACCGAGTAGTTGCCACAAATGCCCAAATGGATACCAAAATGTGGTACCAAGTACCTAACTGTTGCAACAAATGCTAGCTTTCTGACCAAAAGCTGTGGGCCAATTTCGTAGAAGAACCGCCTAGGCGAAAAGGCAAAAATCGCCGAAGCTGGCCCGCTCGCAGAGCTCGCGGGCCAGGAGATACTCATAGGGCGATTTACTAGAGTGGGGAACTTGAGAATTTTTGTGTCCGAGACTTTGGGCAACTTCGCGGCCGCCCCCTTAAAGTAAAAGATTTTCTCTGGGTGCCTAAAATTCGCAATTCCCGCAAAGTCGGGAAGACGTTAAAGTTTTTGCCCAAAAAATGGCCATCGATTTAAGGTGATTTTCCAATAAGAAAATGCTTCCTATTTTGAATTTTTTCGAATATTTCCTAAACTAAGCGTCGGAGCACATGGCCGTGGAGGAACTTTTGGTAGCTTTTGGCAAGGGCTATCGGATGAAATAATAAGAAAGGCCATCAGAGCGATATTGGATTAATGCGGGCTCATAAACGCACCTGAGAAGTGAAAATTGGTACCTTGCACGCAGGATGCAAGAAATGCTTGAGTGTTAACCATCATCGGTACCAAGTACCTAGGTTATATCGAGTGCGTAGATGGAAGTCGGTACCAAAGGGAAACCTTCCTAGGCTAGGTGCACGCAAGTGAGTATGGATCGATCAGTAGAAAGATGGGAAGCCCAAGGAAACCTTCCTAGGCTAGGTGCACGCAAGTGAGTATGGATCGATCAGTAGAAAGATGGGAAGCCCAAGGAAACCTTCCTAGGCTAGGTGCACGCAAGTGAGTATGGATCGATCAGTAGAAAGATGGGAAGCCCAAGGAAACCTTCCTAGGCTAGGTGCACGCAAGTGAGTATGGATCGATCAGTAGAAAGATGGGAAGCCCAAGGAAACCTTCCTAGGCTAGGTGCACGCAAGTGAGTATGGATCGATCAGTAGAAAGATGGGAAGCCCAAGGAAACCTTCCTAGGCTAGGTGCACGCAAGTGAGTATGGATCGATCAGTAGAAAGATGGGAAGCCATAGGAAACCTTCCTAGGCTAGGTGCACGCAAGTGAGTATGGATCGATCAGTAGAAAGATGGGAAGCCCAAGGAAACCTTCCTAGGCTAGGTGCACGCAAGTGAGTATGGATCGATCAGTAGAAAGATGGGAAGCCCAAGGAAACCTTCCTAGGCTAGGTGCACGCAAGTGAGTATGGATCGATCAGTAGAAAGATGGGAAGCCATAGGAAACCTTCCTAGGCTAGGTGCACGCAAGTGAGTATGGATCGATCAGTAGAAAGATGGGAAGCCCAAGGAAACCTTCCTAGGCTAGGTGCACGCAAGTGAGTATGGATCGATCAGTAGAAAGATGGGAAGCCCAAGGAAACCTTCCTAGGCTAGGTGCACGCAAGTGAGTATGGATCGATCAGTAGAAAGATGGGAAGCCATAGGAAACCTTCCTAGGCTAGGTGCACGCAAGTGAGTATGGATCGATCAGTAGAAAGATGGGAAGCCATAGGAAACCTTCCTAGGCTAGGTGCACGCAAGTGAGTATGGATCGATCAGTAGAAAGTGGGAAGCCCATTACCAAATGCCCTAGTGAAGACCGTAAACGAATATCATGAACCGATAAGGAGCACCAAATGCCCTAGTGAAGACCGTAAACGAATATCATGAACCGAGAAGGAGCACCAAATGCCCTAGTGAAGACCGTAAACGAATATCATGAACCGATAAGGAGCACCAAATGCCCTAGTGAAGACCGTAAACGAATATCATGAACCAAGAAGTAGCAACGAATGCCTGAAAAAGTACCAAGTCCACGGTATAGAGTAACGAGAGTTAACCGCCGTGATGTATGCAATGAGGGCAGCCATTGCATGGGTTCTGGACTTGGTTCGCGAATAACTTTTTTGCTAGACATCGGACAAAGTTGACGTGGAAGAACGAAATGTAGCATTTGGTGCCACCTATCCAAAACTTTTTCAAGATTGAAGATCCGATCGATACAGCCTGAGTTATAGGCAAAAGTTGGTGCAAAATTGAGCATTTTTAATGGTGAAAAATCGGTACTCCTCGAATAGCTCCTGTTGGAAGCATCGGACCACATGGTCGTGGAGGAACATATTGTAGCGTGCGGTGTCAAGTATCGACACCCAAAACCGCATGTCCGATGGACGGAAAATGACCAAGTTATAGTGAAAACTTGGTTGCACCAAATTCCCGAAGAAGTGCAACGAGAAGGTGAATGCGCAGGTTGTTCGTCGAATAGCTCCGGCCACAGACATGGTAGCGATTAGTGGTGCATGGAAGAAATCTAGCCACAAGTGCCATCTACCCATGGCCAGAAGAAAGTGTGGCCATATCTTGGATACCGGCGGAGCTATGGGGCAAATATGGGCCAAAAATGGTGCAAGTTGGACCAAAAATCCGAAAAAGTACCTAGGTAAATGCGCAGGTTGTTCGTCGAATAGCTCCGGCCACAGACATGGTAGCGATTAGTGGTGCATGGAAGAAATCTAGCCACAAGTGCCATCTACCCATGGCCAGAAGAAAGTGTGGCCATATCTTGGATACCGGCGGAGCTATGGGGCAAATATGGGCCAAAAATGGTGCAAGTTGGACCAAAAATCCGACCAAGTGCGCGAGGCGCTTTCGTGAATAGCTCCGGCCACAGACATGGTAGCGATTAGTGGTGCATGGAAGAAATCTAGCCACAAGTGCCATCTACCCATGGCCAGAAGAAAGTGTGGCCATATCTTGGATACCGGCGGAGCTATGGGGCAAATATGGGCCAAAAATGGTGCAAGTTGGACCAAAAATCTGAAAAAGTACCTAGGTAAATGCGATGGTTGTTCGTCGAATAGCTCCGGCCACAGACATGGTAGCGATTAGTGGTGCATGGAAGAAATCTAGCCACAAGTGCCATCTACCCATGGCCAGAAGAAAGTGTGGCCATATCTTGGATACCGGCGGAGCTATGGGGCAAATATGGGCCAAAAATGGTGCAAGTTGGACCAAAAATCCGAAAAAGTACCTAGGTAAATGCGATGGTTGTTCGTCGAATAGCTCCGGCCACAGACATGTTAGCGATTAGTGGTGCATGGAAGAAATCTAGCCACAAGTGCCATCTACCCATGGCCAGAAGAAAGTGTGGCCATATCTTGGATACCGGCGGAGCTATGGTGCAAATACGGGCCAAAAATGGTGCAAGTTGGACCAAAAATCCGACCAAGTGCGCGAGACGCTTTCGTGAATAGCTCCGGCCACAGACATGGTAGCGATTAGTGGTGCATGGAAGAAATCTAGCCACAAGTGCCATCTAGCCATGGCCAGAAGAAAGTGTGGCCATATCTTGGATACCGGCGGAGCTATGGTGCAAATATGGGCCAAAAATGGTGAAGTTGGACCAAAAATCCGACCAAGTGCGCGAGGCGCTTTCGTGAATAGCTCCGGCCACAGACATGGTAGCGGTTAGTGGTGCATGGAAGAAATCTAGCCACAAGTGCCATCTAGCCATGGCCAGAAGAAAGTGTGGCGATATCTTGGATACCGGCGGAGCTATGGGGCAAATACGGGCCAAAAATGGGTAAACTTGTACGGTCCAAAGCCAAGGGTAAATTTTTTTATTCCTCTAATAACTTCTAGCACAGACATTGAATCGGTTGGTAATGTATGGATGAAATGCAGCAAACAGTTGGAACTACCCATAAAATCTTAAAGATTGACGATCCAATGTATAGAACCGGAGTAATGTGCGATACTTGGTGTAAAATCGAGTGAAAAATTAACTATAAACTGTTTTTGGCCCATAACTCGAATACTAGACATCGGAAGGGGGGGTCGTAGAACGATTTTTTGTTGCCCTATCGATTCCCTATCGAACGAGCAAAAGTTGTTTTTTTGACCAAAAAGGACCCCTACTCTAGTAAAATTGGCCTGATTTTACTAGTCCCCGGTACCCGTACAGGCAAAATGAGCAAAATGCTCAAGTATGAATGGTTTTTGGCCCATAACTCGAATACTAGACGTCGCAGGGGGGTGTCATGGAACAATTTTTGGTAGCCCTTGAAATTATCTATCGAATGACATATACTTGATTTTTGGCCAAAAAGTTCCCTAGACTAGTAAAAATCGCATCATTTTACTAGAGTCGGGTACCCTGGACGAAAAACCGCTATAATTGCGGTTTTTGGCTAATAACTCGAATACTAGACGTCGCAGGGGGGTGTCGTGGAACAATTTTTGGTAGCCCTTGAAATTATCTATCGAATGACATATACTTGATTTTTGGCCAAAAAGTTCCCTAGACTAGTAAAAATCGCATCATTTTACTAGAGTCGGGTACCCTGGACGAAAAACCGCTATAATTGCGGTTTTTGGCTAATAACTCGAATACTAGACGTCGCAGGGGGGTGTCGTGGAACAATTTTTGGTAGCCCTTGAAATTATCTATCGAATGACATATACTTGATTTTTGGCCAAAAAGTTCCCTAGACTAGTAAAAATCGCATCATTTTACTAGAGTCGGGTACCCTGGACGAAAAACCGCTATAGTTGCGGTTTTTGGCTAATAACTCTAATACTAGACGTCGGAGGGGGGTGTCGTGGAACAATTTTTGGTAGCCCTTGAAATTATCTATCGAATGACATATACTTGATTTTTGGCCAAAAAGTTCCCTAGACTAGTAAAAATCGCATCATTTTACTAGAGTCGGGTACCCTGGACGAAAAACCGCTTAAGTTGCGGTTTTTGGCTAATAACTCGAATACTAGACGTCGCAGGGGGGTGTCGTGGAACAATTTTTGGTAGCCCTTGAAATTATCTATCGAATGACATATACTTGATTTTTTGACCAAAAAGTTCCTAGACTAGTAAAAATCGCATCATTTTACTAGAGTCGGGTACCCTGTACGAAAAACCGCTATAGTTGCGGTTTTTGGCCAATAACTCGAATACTAGACGTCGGAGGGGGGTGCCGTAGAACAATTTTTTGTAGCCCTTGAAATTACCTTTCGAATGATATATAGTGGTTTTTTGGTCAAACAGTGACCCCGAGACTAGTAACCCTCCATACACAAAACCGCCTAAAAAGTTTTGGTTTTGCAAAATTTTGAAAAGTGCGTCAAAAAAATTTTTTCAAAAAGTACCAAATCGTGATCAGAACTCACTATAGACCATAAAAAGTGAAATCCGATGGTCATTTGCAACACTTGGTCAATCGAGAAAAATTTCACTTTTTTACTAGAGTCGGGTACCCTGAACGAAAAATCGCTCAAGTGATGGTTTTTGGCCAATAACTCGAATACTAGACGTCGGAGGGGGGTGCCGTAGAACAATTTTTTGTAGCCCTTGAAATTACCTTTCGAATGATATATAGTGGTTTTTTGGTCAAACAGTGACCCCGAGACTAGTAACCCTCCATACACAAAACCGCCTACAAAAACTTTGTTTTGAAAAATTTTGAAAAGTTCAAAAAAATTTTTTTTTCAAAAACTACTAAAACGTGATAAGAACTTACTATAGACCATGAAAAGTGATATCCGATGATAATTTGCAAAAGTTGGTAACTAGTAAAAAATTTCACTTTTTTACTAGAGTCGGTGCAACGAGAAAAAAAAAGTCCGTGATGGAGAAAAATGGCACGTTTTCCACGCCTGTACGCTTTCGTTTTCTATATAGGGGGTAGGTGAGCCAGAAGCATGAATTTGACTGAGTACGTATCTTTATGAATTGGGCCCTTCTAAATCGATTGAGACTACCCCCAGGACGATCGGACGACTGCTTCTGGCTCAAAATGTGGTTTTTAGATTTTGATCGTCAATTATGAGAGAAAAAATCGATTAGAAGTAAAGATACGAAATGCTTGGTCTAAGTTGGGAAACGACTTCGGATATTTGTTGGACGTTGTCGTAGAAGGTCCGAGGACCAAGGAAAAGTGATTTCCAAGTGGATTTATGCACTATTAGTCGATGGTAAGATGTGAAATTAGTAGAACTTACCATACAGTTTGCGAAGTTGAAGCAATCGGTTGGTGAATATGGTACTGTCTGTCCAATTTGGTGGTTCGGAATGAGTGAAACGATGTTGATGATGGATAGACGTTCCGATTGCCCCCGATCGGGGAACATATAGTGGTCTTTAAGGTCCAAGTACCTATGTTTTGGTAAGCAGAACTGAGAGTTAAAGGATGAAAGTCGGCCATTCCTAATATCATCCTATCGGTGGTTCGCGAGTTGTTTGAGGACCGGAGCAGCTCGCGATGAAACGGTCCTAGGGTATTGGTTATCCATCCAAGGAAGAGTAAATGCGATCCTAGATGTGTGTCGTTGGCCGTTCTACCGGTATCGCCTATCGATGAGATATCGACGGGCATGCCTTACTCGAAAGTTGAATTCTAGGATCGATGGTCAAACAGACCTATGAGCGATAAACCAAACTGAACACGTATTGATGTCGGCTTTTCCTATCATTTGATGCCGCAGGTTGTTTAGGGACCGGAGCAACTTGCGGCCGAGACGGTCCCCGGGGGTTTCTTTCTCCAAGGAGTGGAAACTATTAAGCAAGAGTTGTAGCAAGATACGATCCTCTGATGTGTCGTTGGCCGTTCATGCGGTATCGCCTGTCGATGAGATATCGATGGGCATGCCTTACTCTCCCGACTGGATTACTGAGAGTTTAATCAGGGATCGATGGTCAAACAGACCAATGAGCGATAAACCAAACTGAACACATATTGATGTCGGCATTTCCTATCATTTGTCGCAGGTTGTTTAGGGACCGGAGCAGCTTGCGACCGAGACGGTCCCCGGGGGTTTCTTTCTCTAAGGAGTGGAAACGATTAAGCAAAAGTCGTAGCAATAATCGATCACCTGATGTGTCGTTGGCCGTTCTTGCGGTATCGCCTGTCGATGAGATATCGATGGGCATGCCTTACTCTCCTGACTGTTTAATTGAGAGTTATAATCAGGGATCGATGGTCAAAAAGACCTATGAGCGATAAACCAAACTGAACACGTATTGATGTCGGCATTTCCTATCATTTGTCGCAGGTTGTTTGGGGACCGGAGCAGCTTGCGACCGAGACGGTCCCTTCCCGAAAGATGGTGAACCGAGTCGTCTGGCGTAAAAACCGGACGACTCGAAAGGGCTTGACCCTTTCAAGTGAGCGATAATCACATTCTACGCTCAGTTCGACAGCTACAAGGCAATCACTCGCTATGTTCAGAGCTAATACATGCAACATGCCGGCATTGTTTCCACCGACGCATGGATTCAAGACTGGTGCACTTATTAGTTAAACCGTTCGCCTCCGGGTGTTTCGAGTTCAAGTCTGGATGAGGATTGTTCTTGCTGGTAATAGCTTGAGCCCCTGAATAAGGGGTCGAAGCGTACATCTTGAGACCATGTACAACATATTACCAAATCGGCACCATGGGTTCGGGTGCAAGTGATGTAACCGTGAAAGATGTTGAGCAGCCCAACATCGGTTTACACACGCATAATAGGAAGGCAGCGCTGTCGACTGGTCAGTCGTGTAAGAAGTGTGCATTATCGATCACAAATATATTGGTGATCTGTAGGTTGCGCATACACCATGCCCGGTGTAAAGTGCCGTGGTCCCCCCCGGGGGGCTGCATCAAACCGTTCGCCACGCGAACTACCCAATGGAACGAACTCGATGCATTTAATAAGAAGAAGAGATGATAATGAAACACGGTCGATTTAAGAGTTGAAAACGTTGAAATGCCTATAAGCAAGTCTTAAGTTGGTGGTTTCGTTGTGCCCCAACAAATTGGTGCCTTACCCTACACCAAAGAGCCATTCAACATGGTTCAAGTGAGCGATAATCACGCTCTACGCTCAGTATGACAGCTGCAAGGCAATCACTCGCTAAGTTCAGAGCTAATACATGCAACACGCCGGCATTGTTTCCACCGACGCATGGATTCAAGACTGGTGCACTTATTAGTTAAACCGTTCGCCTCCGGGTGTTTCGAGTTCAAGTCTGGATGAGGATTGTTCTTGCTGGTAATAGCTTGAGCCCCTGAATAAGGGGCCGAAGCGTACATCTTGAGAGTAAATGTACAACATATTACCAAATCGGCACCGTGGGTTCTGGTGCAAGTGATGTAACCATGAAAGATGTTGAGCAGCCCAACATCGGTTTACACACGCATAAGGGGTTTATTGTTATCTGTAGGTTGCGCATACACCATACCCGGTGTAAAGTGCCGTGGTCCCCCAGGGGGCTGCATCAAAACGTTCGCCATGCGAACTACCCAATGGAACGAACTCGATGTATTGAAAGAGATGAACAATTAATAGCGAGAATAGGGGCCCGGAAGCAATTCCGCGGCCCTACGGTCGATTCAAGAGTTGAAACGTTGTACAATCGTGGATAGCACCTAGTGCTAATATGGTGAGAGATAATGTGTGAGGAAATTTAGTTTCCTAAAGTTTAGTTAGTGGTTTCCGTTGTGCCCTAACAAACTTAAAGTTGGTGGTGACCGTTACACCCCAACAAATTGGTGCCTTACCCAACACCAAAGAGCCATTCCATATGGTTCTAGAGAGAGAGAGTTGTGTGGAAATTTATTTCCCACTAAGCGAGTGTGTGTCTGTAGTGGAACGAATTCTGGTTGATCCTACCAGTAATATACGCTTGTCTCAAAGGTTAAGCCATGCATGTCTAAGTACAAACATAAATGAATGTGAAACCGCATAAGGCTCAGTATAACAGCTATAATTCACAAGATCATCCTACCACTAGTTACTTGGATAACTGTGGAAAATCCAGAGCTAATACATGCAACATGCCGGGACTGTTGCCCTCGCGGGTAGCTGAACTGGTGCACTTATTAGTTAAACCAATCGCCTCCGGGCGGCTTGAGTTGAAGTCTGGATAAGGACGCAGATCGTATGGTCGCTTGTCGACTGACGACAGATCTTTCAAATGTCTGCCCTATCAACTATTGATGGTAGTGTAGAGGACTACCATGGTTGCGACGGGTAACGGGGAATCAGGGTTCGATTCCGGAGAGGGAGCCTGAGAAATGGCTACCACATCCAAGGAAGGCAGCAGGCGCGTAAATTACCCAATCCCAGTACGGGGAGGTAGTGACGAGAAATAACAATATGGACCTCTCTAACGATGGTCCATAATTGGAATGAGTTGAGTATAAATCCTTCAACAAGGATCAAGTGGAGGGCAAGTCTGGTGCCAGCAGCCGCGGTAATTCCAGCTCCACTAGCGTATATTAAAGTTGTTGCGGTTAAAACGTTCGAAGTTGATTGCCCGTCCAGACACGTGACCGCCACGGGCGCCCGGTTACACGCCGGGGCCGTTCGTGCGCGCGCTCACGGCTGCGACTCACAATGGTGTACTTGGGCGTTACTCTGTGAACGAGTACCGTGCTACCGGTTAACTCCGGCACGGGCTCCTCATGGTGCTCAAGATACTCACATTTACCTTGAACAAATTAGAGTGCTCAAAGCAGGCTAAGACAAAGCGTCCGGCCCCCCCGTGGGGTTGGCGTTGGCCGAGAATAATCTTGCATGGAATAATGGAATATGACCTCGGTTTATACGATTTCGTTGGTTTGTCAGAAACCTAGAGGTAATGATTAACAGAAGTAGTTGGGGGCATTGGTATTACGGCGCGAGAGGTGAAATTCGTAGACCGTCGTAGGACCAACTGAAGCGAAAGCGTTTGCCATGGATGCTTTCTTTAATCAAGAACGAAAGTTAGAGGATCGAAGGCGATTAGATACCGCCCTAGTTCTAACCGTAAACGATGCCAATTAGCAATTGGGAGACGCTACCCCTATTCGGTGCTCTCAGTCGCTTCCGGGAAACCAAAATCGGGTTCCGGGGGAAGTATGGTTGCAAAGTTGAAACTTAAAGGAATTGACGGAAGGGCACCACAAGAAGTGGAGCTTGCGGCTTAATTTGACTCAACACGGGAAAATTTACCAGGTCCAAACTTATCGAGGTAAGACAGATTGATAGCTCTTTCTCAAATTTAAGGGTAGTGGTGCATGGCCGTTCTTAGTTCGTGGAATGATTTGTCTGGTTAATTCCGATAACGAACGTGACTCAAACATGCTAACTAGAACGCTGTCAGCAGTGCGCCTCCGGGCGCACCTGACGTTACAGCCGGGCGGCGCCTTCACGGGCGGTCGTCGGCTACGTTTGCCCTGCTTAGCGGGACAACTTGTGTTTAGCAAGCTGAGAATGAGCGATAACAGGTCCGTGATGCCCTTAGATGTTCTGGGCTGCACGCGTGCTACAATGTGGGTCGCAGCGTGTTCTCGCCAATAGGCGCCCCCATTCCGAGAGGAACGGGAAATCACTAAAATGCCCATCTAGTCGGGATTGGGGACTGCAACGGTCCCCATGAACCTGGAATTTCTAGTAAGCACTAGTCATTAGCTAGTGCTGATTACGTCCCTGCCCTTTGTACACACCGCCCGTCGCTACTACCGATGGATTATTTAGTGAGGTTTCTGGAGGCTTACCTTCCGCGGTTCCTTCGTGAGCTGCAGCTGGCATGGCTGAAGTTGACCGAACTTGATGATTTAGAGGAAGTAAAAGTCGTAACAAGGTTTCCGTAGGTGAACCTGCGGAAGGATCATTACTGATGATCGTCCGCGAGTGACCAACCATGGGCTGCCTTCGGTGTAGCTCGGTCGCTCGCTTGCTATGTGTCAGAATTTGTTGAAAGCCAACTCGTTCGTTGTACACTTTGATGGGTGACCATCACTGTGTCCCCGTGCCGAGCTAGATCTCCCCTAGCCGTAAGGCACTTGAACGCCCCTTCGACGACGAGTTGCATGTGTGTGGTATGTGTCAGAATCTGGTGAAGCTTTCTGCATGTGATGTGCCTTGTGTGGATCCGTGGCCATTGCATTGTGTCTGGTGTGTAGGTACCCAGACACTTAGAACGCTTGCGCGGAAAGCAAACTCGATCGTTGTACACTTTGATGGGCAACCATCACTGTGTCTCCGTGCCGTGCTAGATCTCCCCTAGCCGTAAGGCACTTTGAACGCCCCTTCGACGACGAGTTACAAGAGTGTGGTATGTGTCATAATCTGGTGAAGCTTTCTGCATGTGATGTGCCTTGTGTGGATCCGTGGCCATTGCATTGTGTCTGGTGTGTAGGTACCCAGACACTTAAGCAAACTCGATCGTTGTACACTGTGATGGGCGAGCATCACTGTGTCTCCGTGCCGTGTAAGAGCTCCCCTGGCCATCAGGCACTTGAAAGGTCCTTCGACGACGAGTTACAATAGTGGTGTGTTAGATACGTCAGGTGATGGTATCTACTGTTGTGCAATACGTATCCGGCCACGGCACGGAACGAACGGGAACTGTGGTGCAGACATACAAAGAGTTAAGCCTATTAGTCATTAACTCTAAGGACGGGCGCCATGGGGCGGTACGCAAAGGATACGGATGAGCGAGTATGCAGGCCCAATACTCAATAGCTCGATCCGATCCAAGCACATGAGTTGACTGCGGCGCCAGGTTAACCAATGTGCTAGATTCTATTTGGCCAGTAGAATCTTGTGTCTTATGCGATTTGATACCAAGACACCAGAACGAAAGTTAGTTGAAGAGTTATTAAACTCTTATGAAGTATGGTTGTGCAATCACAACTTATGACTTTAACCTATAAAGTGGATATGGACTTGCAATTATAACATGGAATCTCTACACA
>NW_026045212.1:0-5000 GCF_943734845.2 Anopheles funestus
TACCAAAAGTTCCTCCACGGCCATGTGCTCCGACGCTTAGTTTAGGAAATATTCGAAAAAATTCAAAATAGGAAGCATTTTCTTATTGGAAAATCACCTTAAATCGATGGCCATTTTTTGGGCAAAAACTTTAACGTCTTCCCGACTTTGCGGGAATTGCGAATTTTAGGCACCCAGAGAAAATCTTTTACTTTAAGGGGGCGGCCGCGAAGTTGCCCAAAGTCTCGGACACAAAAATTCTCAAGTTCCCCACTCTAGTAAAGCGCCCTATGAGTATCTCCTGGCCCGCGAGCTCTGCGAGCGGGCCAGCTTCGGCGATTTTTGCCTTTTCGCCTAGGCGGTTCTTCTACGAAATTGGTCCACAGCTTTTGCTCAGAAAGCTAGCATTTGTTGCAACAGTTAGGTGCTTGGTACCACATTTTGGTATCCATTTGGGCATTTGTGGCAACTACTCGGTACTTTGGCCCACATTTCGCTCTACTCGGGCTTCTATGGTGGTACTTGTCGGTACTTCTGGCCAACTTAGGCCAATTGGGTGCAACTTGTGGGTACTCTGTGGGTACTTTAGGGCGTATTGTGTCTTTCGGGTGAACCTTCGCTATACTTCATGGGTACTGATGGCCAACTTAGGAACATTCAGTGCAACCTTTGGGCCTAAGGAAATTTGTCCAACTCTTTGGACTTAGAAAATTTTCTGGACTTAGAAAATTTTCTGGACTTGTAAAAATTTTCAAATGTTCAATTTGGCCCACATTTCGCTCTACTCGGGCCTCTATGGTGCTACTTGGCGGTACTTTTGGCCAACTTAGGCCAATTGGGTGCTCTTTGTGGGTACTCTATCGGTACTTTTGGCCAACTTAGGCCAATGGGGTGCTATATGTGGGTGCTCTATCGGTACTTTTGGCCATGTTAGGCCCATTCGGTGCTATTTGTGGGTACTCTATCGGTACTTTTGGCCATGTTAGGCCCATTCGGTGCTATTTGTGGGTACTCTATCAGTACTTTTGGCCAACTTAGGCCAACTCAGTGCTACTTGTGGGTACTCTATCGGTACTTTTGGCCAACATAGGCCAATTGGGTGCTACTTGTGGGTGCTCTATCGGTACTTTTGGCCAACTTAGGCCAACTGGGTGCTATTTGTGGGTACTCTATCGGTACTTTTGGCCATGTTAGGCCCACTCGGTGCTATTTGTGGGTACTCTATCGGTACTTTTGGCCAACTTAGGCCAATTGGGTGCTATTTGTGGGTACTCTATCGGTACTTTTGGCCAACATAGGCCAATTGGGTGCTACTTGTGGGTGCTCTATCGGTACTTTTGGCCAACTTAGGCCAACTGGGTGCTATTTGTGGGTACTCTATCGGTACTTTTGGCCAACTTAGGCCAACTCAGTGCTTCTTGTGGGTGCTCTATCGGTACTTTTGGCCAACTTAGGCCAACTGGGTGCTATTTGTGGGTACTCTATCGGTACTTTTGGCCAACTTAGGCCAACTCAGTGCTTCTTGTGGGTACTCTATCGGTACTTTTGGCCAACTTAGGCCCATTCGGTGCTATTTGTGGGTACTCTATCGGTACTTTTGGCCAACTTAGGCCAACTCAGTGCTACTTGTGGGTACTCTATCGGTACTTTTGGCCAACTTAGGCCAATTGGGTGCTCTTTGTGGGTGCTCTATCGGTACTTTGGGACATATTATGTCCTTCGGGTGAACCTTCTCGATACCTCATGGGTACTTGTGGCCAACTTAGGAAAATTCAGTGCAACCTATGGGCCTTTGGAAATTGTTCCAACACTTTGGACTTAGAAAATTTTCTGGACTTAGAAAATTTTTTGGACTTAGAAAAATTTTCAACTTCTGTATCTTCTTCATCATGTTCCATTTTGTGGGACTTAGAAAATTTTCTGGACTTAGAAAATTTTTTGGACTTAGGAAATTTTTCAACACTTGTAAAATTTTTGTTCCTTCTTTGAAGAAGAATACTTTCCACTATTAGCTTCTTTCTCTTTTTCTTCTTAGTTGTCTTCTTATTTTCGGTCCGAGAGCGCCGACACTTGTAAAATTATCTAAGTCCGAAGACTTTTGGAATGAACCAAAAGTCAACGAACACAATACATCAACCCTATCAACATCAAGTGGCAACCCGAAGGAAGCGCAGCGGCCAGCCCATGTACAACGCGAAGTTGTAGCATGCAACCAACCAACCGCTAACCTCCAACGGCACTCAATGTATTCGTTACACATGGGCGCACCTGCACCACACTGTCGTGACCATCCAACGAGCCGTCGGTTCGGTCGTGTGTTACAAGCACCCCATCACATAGGCATAGAGTCACCACACAGTGTTCTTCAACACTCTCGTCACATGGTGCAAGTCACGGTACGCACCACCAATGTGCACTGGTTGGCCAATTCCAGCACACACGGGGCGCGCACGCGCAAGCACTAACCACCAAGCATGGGTCGCCTGAGAGGATCGATGCGAACGCATCTCTACAACTTGAAGCTCCCAGCCTGTAGTCCCGTCGTTTGCGGGCGGTCGTAGGTGTCGAAACTAGTGATATCCACAGTCGGCAAGCTCGTCCACCGGTGTTCCCAACATGTATGGTACTAACACGTGCAGCGCGAACCCGCCCTTTGCGGCCTAGTAGTAAGCGGGGATGAGACGCCAGTGTGCCAATGGACAGCACGGACGGTTCTCGGAGGGTTGTTAGGCCCGCTAGCTTACGACCACCTAATGGGTATAAGAAGCGCTATCAGCTCGGATTGGATACGACCTTAGAGGCGTTCAGGCATAATCCAGCGGACGTAGCGTCATACCATAGTCCGTTCGAACTAGTATTGAGCCAGTGGTCCGTACCTGTGGTTCCTCTCGTACTGCACAGGAATTCCGTTAAGATAGCGACAAACAATGCACACCAGTAGGGTAAAACTAACCTGTCTCACGACGGTCTAAACCCAGCTCACGTTCCCTTGAAAGGGTGAACAATCCTACGCTTGGTAAATTTTGCTTTACAATGATAGGAAGAGCCGACATCGAAGGATCAAAAAGCCACGTCGCTATGAACGCTTGGCGGCCACAAGCCAGTTATCCCTGTGTCGGAGCGTGCTGTGACGTCTGCCGGACTGCAGGATTGTCGTCGTTTGCTGCAGGCCAGTATCCAGAACAGCAAGGAGAGCAGCCTTCAGGAGCTGATTGACGGCGTCGAGGCTGAGGTGTTCGGTCTCGGGTACAAGGTTGTGCGAGCGAAGCTTCGCGGCCGGGCGCCACCGGAAACGGACCGAGCTGTTCTTGGTCCGATCGTCGACGCCTTGTTCCCGGAGCATCCAGCGTTCGAGTGGCCGGACATCGAAGCGAGCACCGCCTCACACGTCGCTCTGAGGCCGGTCACGAGCTCGGAGGTCCTGCTGCTGGCTGAGCGGATGGCGTCGTCCAAGGCGCCAGGGTTGGACGGCATCCCCAACACTGCAGCGAAGGCAGCGATGCGGATGCACCCGGAGGTCTTCGTGGACGTGTACAACCAGCTGCTCGAGCGAGGCGAGTTTCCTGCGGCGTGGAAGGAGGCTCGACTTGTGCTGATCGCGAAGCCGGGCAAGCAGCCGGGCGACCCGTCATCATATCGTCCGCTGCTCATGCTGGGAGCAGTCGCCAAGGGGTTCGAGCGGGTGATCCTTGATCGACTGAATGACCACTTGGAGAACAGCGATGCTCCGCGACTGTCGCCAAGGCAGTACGGGTTCCGGCGCGGCCGTTCAACAATACAGGCCATCGAACGTGTGATCGAGAGGGGGCAGCACGCGAGGACGTTCCATCGCACCAACCAGCGGGATCCTCGATGTCTGGTGGTGGCAGCACTGGATGTCAGGAATGCCTTCAACTCCGCCAGTTGGGAGGCGATCGCGGCTGCCCTGCAGAAGCTGCAAGTTCCAGTAGCCCTCCAGAGAATGTTGCGCAGCTACTTCTCTGAGAGGAGGCTGGTGTATGAAACCAGCGAGGGACCAGTGCGGCGAACGGTCACGGCGGGCGTTCCACAGGGCTCAATCCTGGGCCCGACTCTGTGGAACGCCATGTACGACGGCGTGCTTCGGCTGGCGCTACCCGAGGGCGCTGAGGTGATCGGTTTTGCCGACGACGTCGTGGTGCTGGCGAGCGGGACGACACCGGAGGCGGCGACGCGGTTAGCTGAAACGGCGATTGGAATGATCAGCTCGTGGATGGCGCAACACCACCTGGAGCTTGCTCCGGCCAAGACCGAGCTGGTCATTGTTTCCACAATGCGGAGGGAACGCACCCGCGTTCCAGTAACGATCGACGGAGTGGAGAAGATGCCGACCCGCACGCTCAAGTACCTCGGGGTCATTCTTGAGGATCACTTGTCGTGGAGGCCACACGTTGAGCAGGCCACGTCGAAGGCGCTCCGTGTGGCGCAGGCCATCTCCAGGTTGCTTCGTAACCATGGCGGACCTAAGTGTGCGAAGCGACGGTTGCTGTCATCGGTGGTGGACTCTACTCTCCGCTACGCTGCGCCGATTTGGCATGAAGCGGTCCAGCTTCGGGCATGTCGCAGGCAGCTGAACCGGGTGCAGGGCCTTTACGCACGGCCGGTGGCCCGCACTTTCGTTACGGTGAGGAACGAGGTGGCAACGGTCCTTGCCAGCGTCATCCCCATCGTGCTGCAGGTGACGGAGGACGCTCGTTGTTACCAGCGACATCAGGCGACGGGAGCGAGTTTGCGGGAGCTGCGCATCGAGGAGCGAATAAACACAATCGCCGAGTGGCAGCGGCAGTGGGACCAGCTGGAACCAGAAAGCCGCTACACACGGTGGGCACACCGAGTTATCCCGGACTTGGCGGCATGGAAGAACCGGCGGCACGGAGAGATGACCTTCCATCTCGCGCAAATTCTCTCCGGCCACGGTTTCTTTCATGAATACCTGCATACCAAACATCTGGCGCCATCCGCTGACTGTGTCAGGTGCCCGGGAGTTGTGGAGAGTGCTGAAC
>NW_026045212.1:10000-37500 GCF_943734845.2 Anopheles funestus
CTCTATTTGTGTGTGTGCGCGTTTACGTGCGTGCGATTTATGCGGTTCACCCCTTTACTTTCAGCGCCCTGCGGTCCCAACAAAGGTCCCGAGCACGCCATTATGCACAGTGTGGAAGCGTGTTTCCCCCACGACACTAGACGGGCTGCTCGCCATAGTGTTCTATTGTGGCACGCTCCACCCTGAAGTTTGGTTTGTTGTATATCAAGGAATTGATAGGCACTCAAGAATGTGTGCATCGGCCGGGTTTAATCGTCCGACGCGCAATATGCGTTCAACTTATCGGTGTTCATGTGTCCTGCAGTTCACATTGTGACGCGCATTTAGCTGCGGTCTTCATCGATCCATGAGCCGAGTGATCCCCTGCCTAGGGTTTTATAGTAAGGTTCCCAATGTAACACAATCCCGGTGGTACGTCCAAAGACTAACTTTCTGACTAAGTTGTCTTTATTACCCAATAGTCCCAGGCCTTGTGACTTGTGGCTCATGTCTACGCCCATGGCCACCATTCGCTAAGATAGTTTTGAAGTCACTTTGAAGGCCCAGGAACAACTCTCTTAGCACATCGGTTAACCTGGCGCCGCAGTCAACTCATGTGCTTGGATCGGATCGAGCTATTGAGTATTGGGCCTGCATACTCGCTCATCCGTATCCTTTGCGTACCGCCCCATGGCCCTTGTATGTCTGCACCACAGTTCCTGTTCGTTCCGTGCCTATGGCCGGATACGTATTGCACATCGGTTAACCTGACGCCGCAGTCAACTCATGTGCTTGGATCGGATCGAGCTATTGAGTATTGGGCCTGCATACTCGCTCATCCGTATCCTTTGCGTACCGCCCCATGGCCCTTGTATGTCTGCACCACAGTTCCTGTTCGTTCCGTGCCTATGGCCGGATACGTATTGCACATCGGTATACCTGTCGCTACTCAGGCAACTCGTGTGCGTGGATTGGATCGAGTACATGGTGTGTGCCCCATGTTATAATTGATAGTCCATATCCACTTTATAGGTTAAAGTCATAAGTTGTGATTGCACAACCATACTTCATAAGAGTTTAATAACTCTTCAACTAACTTTCGTTCTGGTGTCTTGGTATCAAATCGCATAAGACACAAGATTCTACTGGCCAAATAGAATCTAGCACATTGGTTAACCTGGCGCCGCAGTCAACTCATGTGCTTGGATCGGATCGAGCTATTGAGTATTGGGCCTGCATACTCGCTCATCCGTATCCTTTGCGTACCGCCCCATGGCCCCGTCCTTAGAGTTAATGACTAATAGGCTTAACTCTTTGTATGTCTGCACCACAGTTCCCGTTCGTTCCGTGCCGTGGCCGGATACGTATTGCACAACAGTAGATACCATCACCTGACGTATCTAACACACCACTATTGTAACTCGTCGTCGAAGGACCTTTCAAGTGCCTGATGGCCAGGGGAGCTCTTACACGGCACGGAGACACAGTGATGCTCGCCCATCACAGTGTACAACGATCGAGTTTGCTTAAGTGTCTGGGTACCTACACACCAGACACAATGCAATGGCCACGGATCCACACAAGGCACATCACATGCAGAAAGCTTCACCAGATTATGACACATACCACACTCTTGTAACTCGTCGTCGAAGGGGCGTTCAAAGTGCCTTACGGCTAGGGGAGATCTAGCACGGCACGGAGACACAGTGATGGTTGCCCATCAAAGTGTACAACGATCGAGTTTGCTTTCCGCGCAAGCGTTCTAAGTGTCTGGGTACCTACACACCAGACACAATGCAATGGCCACGGATCCACACAAGGCACATCACATGCAGAAAGCTTCACCAGATTCTGACACATACCACACTCTTGTAACTCGTCGTCGAAGGGGCGTTCAAAGTGCCTTACGGCTAGGGGGGATCTAGCACGGCACGGAGACACAGTGATGGTCACCCATCAAAGTGTACAACGATCGAGTTTGCTTTCCGCGCAAGCGTTCTAAGTGTCTGGGTATCTAAGCACCAGACACAATGCAATGGCCACGGATCCACACAAGGCACATCACATGCAGAAAGCTTCACCAGATTCTGACACATACCACACACATGCAACTCGTCGTCGAAGGGGCGTTCAAGTGCCTTACGGCTAGGGGAGATCTAGCTCGGCACGGAGACACAGTGATGGTCACCCATCAAAGTGTACAACGAACGAGTTGGCTTTCAACAAATTCTGACACATAGCAAGCGAGCGACCGAGCTACACCGAAGGCAGCCCATGGTTGGTCACTCGCGGACGATCATCAGTAATGATCCTTCCGCAGGTTCACCTACGGAAACCTTGTTACGACTTTTACTTCCTCTAAATCATCAAGTTCGGTCAACTTCAGCCATGCCAGCTGCAGCTCACGAAGGAACCGCGGAAGGTAAGCCTCCAGAAACCTCACTAAATAATCCATCGGTAGTAGCGACGGGCGGTGTGTACAAAGGGCAGGGACGTAATCAGCACTAGCTAATGACTAGTGCTTACTAGAAATTCCAGGTTCATGGGGACCGTTGCAGTCCCCAATCCCGACTAGATGGGCATTTTAGTGATTTCCCGTTCCTCTCGGAATGGGGGCGCCTATTGGCGAGAACACGCTGCGACCCACATTGTAGCACGCGTGCAGCCCAGAACATCTAAGGGCATCACGGACCTGTTATCGCTCATTCTCAGCTTGCTAAACACAAGTTGTCCCGCTAAGCAGGGCAAACGTAGCCGACGACCGCCCGTGAAGGCGCCGCCCGGCTGTAACGTCAGGTGCGCCCGGAGGCGCACTGCTGACAGCGTTCTAGTTAGCATGTTTGAGTCACGTTCGTTATCGGAATTAACCAGACAAATCATTCCACGAACTAAGAACGGCCATGCACCACTACCCTTAAATTTGAGAAAGAGCTATCAATCTGTCTTACCTCGATAAGTTTGGACCTGGTAAATTTTCCCGTGTTGAGTCAAATTAAGCCGCAAGCTCCACTTCTTGTGGTGCCCTTCCGTCAATTCCTTTAAGTTTCAACTTTGCAACCATACTTCCCCCGGAACCCGATTTTGGTTTCCCGGAAGCGACTGAGAGCACCGAATAGGGGTAGCGTCTCCCAATTGCTAATTGGCATCGTTTACGGTTAGAACTAGGGCGGTATCTAATCGCCTTCGATCCTCTAACTTTCGTTCTTGATTAAAGAAAGCATCCATGGCAAACGCTTTCGCTTCAGTTGGTCCTACGACGGTCTACGAATTTCACCTCTCGCGCCGTAATACCAATGCCCCCAACTACTTCTGTTAATCATTACCTCTAGGTTTCTGACAAACCAACGAAATCGTATAAACCGAGGTCATATTCCATTATTCCATGCAAGATTATTCTCGGCCAACGCCAACCCCACGGGGGGGCCGGACGCTTTGTCTTAGCCTGCTTTGAGCACTCTAATTTGTTCAAGGTAAATGTGAGTATCTTGAGCACCATGAGGAGCCCGTGCCGGAGTTAACCGGTAGCACGGTACTCGTTCACAGAGTAACGCCCAAGTACACCATTGTGAGTCGCAGCCGTGAGCGCGCGCACGAACGGCCCCGGCGTGTAACCGGGCGCCCGTGGCGGTCACGTGTCTGGACGGGCAATCAACTTCGAACGTTTTAACCGCAACAACTTTAATATACGCTAGTGGAGCTGGAATTACCGCGGCTGCTGGCACCAGACTTGCCCTCCACTTGATCCTTGTTGAAGGATTTATACTCAACTCATTCCAATTATGGACCATCGTTAGAGAGGTCCATATTGTTATTTCTCGTCACTACCTCCCCGTACTGGGATTGGGTAATTTACGCGCCTGCTGCCTTCCTTGGATGTGGTAGCCATTTCTCAGGCTCCCTCTCCGGAATCGAACCCTGATTCCCCGTTACCCGTCGCAACCATGGTAGTCCTCTACACTACCATCAATAGTTGATAGGGCAGACATTTGAAAGATCTGTCGTCAGTCGACAAGCGACCATACGATCTGCGTCCTTATCCAGACTTCAACTCAAGCCGCCCGGAGGCGATTGGTTTAACTAATAAGTGCACCAGTTCAGCTACCCGCGAGGGCAACAGTCCCGGCATGTTGCATGTATTAGCTCTGGATTTTCCACAGTTATCCAAGTAACTAGTGGTAGGATGATCTTGTGAATTATAGCTGTTATACTGAGCCTTATGCGGTTTCACATTCATTTATGTTTGTACTTAGACATGCATGGCTTAACCTTTGAGACAAGCGTATATTACTGGTAGGATCAACCAGAATTCGTTCCACTACAGACACACACTCGCTTAGTGGGAAATAAATTTCCACACAACTCTCTCTCTCTAGAACCATATGGAATGGCTCTTTGGTGTTGGGTAAGGCACCAATTTGTTGGGGTGTAACGGTCACCACCAACTTTAAGTTTGTTAGGGCACAACGGAAACCACTAACTAAACTTTAGGAAACTAAATTTCCTCACACATTATCTCTCACCATATTAGCACTAGGTGCTATCCACGATTGTACAACGTTTCAACTCTTGAATCGACCGTAGGGCCGCGGAATTGCTTCCGGGCCCCTATTCTCGCTATTAATTGTTCATCTCTTTCAATACATCGAGTTCGTTCCATTGGGTAGTTCGCATGGCGAACGTTTTGATGCAGCCCCCTGGGGGACCACGGCACTTTACACCGGGTATGGTGTATGCGCAACCTACAGATAACAATAAACCCCTTATGCGTGTGTAAACCGATGTTGGGCTGCTCAACATCTTTCATGGTTACATCACTTGCACCAGAACCCACGGTGCCGATTTGGTAATATGTTGTACATTTACTCTCAAGATGTACGCTTCGGCCCCTTATTCAGGGGCTCAAGCTATTACCAGCAAGAACAATCCTCATCCAGACTTGAACTCGAAACACCCGGAGGCGAACGGTTTAACTAATAAGTGCACCAGTCTTGAATCCATGCGTCGGTGGAAACAATGCCGGCGTGTTGCATGTATTAGCTCTGAACTTAGCGAGTGATTGCCTTGCAGCTGTCATACTGAGCGTAGAGCGTGATTATCGCTCACTTGAACCATGTTGAATGGCTCTTTGGTGTAGGGTAAGGCACCAATTTGTTGGGGCGTAACGGTCACCACCAACTTAAGACTTGCTTATAGGCATTTCAACGTTTTCAACTCTTAAATCGACCGTGTTTCATTATCATCTCTTCTTCTTATTAAATGCATCGAGTTCGTTCCATTGGGTAGTTCGCGTGGCGAACGGTTTGATGCAGCCCCCCGGGGGGGACCACGGCACTTTACACCGGGCATGGTGTATGCGCAACCTACAGATCACCAATATATTTGTGATCGATAATGCACACTTCTTACACGACTGACCAGTCGACAGCGCTGCCTTCCTATTATGCGTGTGTAAACCGATGTTGGGCTGCTCAACATCTTTCACGGTTACATCACTTGCACCCGAACCCATGGTGCCGATTTGGTAATATGTTGTACATGGTCTCAAGATGTACGCTTCGACCCCTTATTCAGGGGCTCAAGCTATTACCAGCAAGATCAATCCTCATCCAGACTTGAACTCGAAACACCCGGAGGCGAACGGTTTAACTAATAAGTGCACCAGTCTTGAATCCATGCGTCGGTGGAAACAATGCCGGCATGTTGCATGTATTAGCTCTGAACATAGCGAGTGATTGCCTTGTAGCTGTCGAACTGAGCGTAGAATGTGATTATCGCTCACTTGAAAGGGTCAAGCCCTTTCGAGTCGTCCGGTTTTTACGCCAGACGACTCGGTTCACCATCTTTCGGGATACAAGTTGACTAAGTGGTACCACTACACTTATCAACTTTCGATTTGGTAATCCTCATCCAGCTTCCTTTCTGGAGGTCCCGAGGATTACCAATTGGGCTGTCATACTGAGCTCATATATTGGAGATCGATAATGCACACTTCTTACACGACTGACCAGTCGACAGCGCTGCCTTCCTATTATGCGTGTGTAAACCGATGTTGGGCTGCTCAACATCTTTCACGGTTACATCACTTGCACCAGAACCCACGGTGCCGATTTGGTAATATGTTGTACATTTACTCAAGATGTACGCTTCGGCCCCTTATTCAGGGGCTCAAGCTATTACCAGCAAGAACAATCCTCATCCAGACTTGAACTCGAAACACCCGGAGGCGAACGGTTTAACTAATAAGTGCACCAGTCTTGAATCCATGCGTCGGTGGAAACAATGCCGGCATGTTGCATGTATTAGCTCTGAACTTAGCGAGTGATTGCCTTGCAGCTGTCGAACTGAGCGTAGAATGTGATTATCGCTCACTTGAACCATGTTGAATGGCTCTTTGGTGTAGGGTAAGGCACCAATTTGTTGGGGCGTAACGGTCACCACCAACTTAAGACTTGCTTATAGGCATTTCAACGTTTTCAACTCTTAAATCGACCGTGTTTCATTATCATCTCTTCTTCTTATTAAATGCATCGAGTTCGTTCCATTGGGTAGTTCGCGTGGCGAACGGTTTGATGCAGCCCCCCGGGGGGGACCACGGCACTTTACACCGGGCATGGTGTATGCGCAACCTACAGATCACCAATATATTTGTGATCGATAATGCACACTTCTTACACGACTGACCAGTCGACAGCGCTGCCTTCCTATTATGCGTGTGTAAACCGATGTTGGGCTGCTCAACATCTTTCACGGTTACATCACTTGCACCCGAACCCATGGTGCCGATTTGGTAATATGTTGTACATGGTCTCAAGATGTACGCTTCGACCCCTTATTCAGGGGCTCAAGCTATTACCAGCAAGATCAATCCTCATCCAGACTTGAACTCGAAACACCCGGAGGCGAACGGTTTAACTAATAAGTGCACCAGTCTTGAATCCATGCGTCGGTGGAAACAATGCCGGCGTGTTGCATGTATTAGCTCTGAACTTAGCGAGTGATTGCCTTGTAGCTGTCGAACTGAGCGTAGAATGTGATTATCGCTCACTTGAAAGGGTCAAGCCCTTTCGAGTCGTCCGGTTTTTACGCCAGACGACTCGGTTCACCATCTTTCGGGAAGGGACCGTCTCGGTCGCAAGCTGCTCCGGTCCCCAAACAACCTGCGACAAATGATAGGAAATGCCGACATCAATACGTGTTCAGTTTGGTTTATCGCTCATAGGTCTTTTTGACCATCGATCCCTGATTATAACTCTCAATTAAACAGTCAGGAGAGTAAGGCATGCCCATCGATATCTCATCGACAGGCGATACCGCAAGAACGGCCAACGACACATCAGGTGATCGATTATTGCTACGACTTTTGCTTAATCGTTTCCACTCCTTAGAGAAAGAAACCCCCGGGGACCGTCTCGGTCGCAAGCTGCTCCGGTCCCTAAACAACCTGCGACAAATGATAGGAAATGCCGACATCAATATGTGTTCAGTTTGGTTTATCGCTCATTGGTCTGTTTGACCATCGATCCCTGATTAAACTCTCAGTAATCCAGTCGGGAGAGTAAGGCATGCCCATCGATATCTCATCGACAGGCGATACCGCTTGAACGGCCAACGACACATCAGAGGATCGTATCTTGCTACAACTTTTGCTTAATCGTTTCTTCTCCTTGGAGAAAGAAACCCCCGGGGACCGTCTCGGCCGCAAGCTGCTCCGGTCCCTAAACAACCTGCGGCATCAAATGATAGGAAAAGCCGACATCAATACGTGTTCAGTTTGGTTTATCGCTCATTGGTCTTGTTTGACCATCGATCCCTGATTAATACTCTCAATTAGAAGGTCGGTAGAGTAAGGCATGCCCATCGATATCTCATCGACAGGCGATACCGCATGAACGGCCAACGACACATCAGAGGATCGTATCTTGCTACAACTCTTGCTTAATAGTTTCCACTCCTTGGAGAAAGAAACCCCCGGGGACCGTCTCGGCCGCAAGTTGCTCCGGTCCCTAAACAACCTGCGGCATCAAATGATAGGAAAAGCCGACATCAATACGTGTTCAGTTTGGTTTATCGCTCATAGGTCTGTTTGACCATCGATCCTAGAATTCAACTTTCGAGTAAGGCATGCCCGTCGATATCTCATCGATAGGCGATACCGGTAGAACGGCCAACGACACACATCTAGGATCGCATTTACTCTTCCTTGGATGGATAACCAATACCCTAGGACCGTTTCATCGCGAGCTGCTCCGGTCCTCAAACAACTCGCGAACCACCGATAGGATGATATTAGGAATGGCCGACTTTCATCCTTTAACTCTCAGTTCTGCTTACCAAAACATAGGTACTTGGACCTTAAAGACCACTATATGTTCCCCGATCGGGGGCAATCGGAACGTCTATCCATCATCAACATCGTTTCACTCATTCCGAACCACCAAATTGGACAGACAGTACCATATTCACCAACCGATTGCTTCAACTTCGCAAACTGTATGGTAAGTTCTACTAATTTCACATCTTACCATCGACTAATAGTGCATAAATCCACTTGGAAATCACTTTTCCTTGGTCCTCGGACCTTCTACGACAACGTCCAACAAATATCCGAAGTCGTTTCCCAACTTAGACCAAGCATTTCGTATCTTTACTTCTAATCGATTTTTTCTCTCATAATTGACGATCAAAATCTAAAAACCACATTTTGAGCCAGAAGCAGTCGTCCGATCGTCCTGGGGGTAGTCTCAATCGATTTAGAAGGGCCCAATTCATAAAGATACGTACTCAGTCAAATTCATGCTTCTGGCTCACCTACCCCCTATATAGTAAACGAAAGCGTACAGGCGTGGAAAACGTGCCATTTTTCTCCATCACGGACTTTTTTTTTCTCGTTGCACCGACTCTAGTAAAAAAGTGAAATTTTTTACTAGTTACCAACTTTTGCAAATTATCATCGGATATCACTTTTTATGGTCTATAGTAAGTTCTTATCACGTTTTAGTAGTTTTTGAAAAAAAAATTTTTTTGAACTTTTCAAAATTTTTCAAAACAAAGTTTTTGTAGGCGGTTTTGTGTATGGAGGGTTACTAGTCTCGGGGTCACTGTTTGACCAAAAAACCACTATATATCATTCGAAAGGTAATTTCAAGGGCTACAAAAAATTGTTCTACGGCACCCCCCTCCGACGTCTAGTATTCGAGTTATTGGCCAAAAACCATCACTTGAGCGATTTTTCGTTCAGGGTACCCGACTCTAGTAAAAAAGTGAAATTTTTCTCGATTGACCAAGTGTTGCAAATGACCATCGGATTTCACTTTTTATGGTCTATAGTGAGTTCTGATCACGATTTGGTACTTTTTGAAAAAATTTTTTTGACGCACTTTTCAAAATTTTGCAAAACCAAAACTTTTTAGGCGGTTTTGTGTATGGAGGGTTACTAGTCTCGGGGTCACTGTTTGACCAAAAAACCACTATATATCATTCGAAAGGTAATTTCAAGGGCTACAAAAAATTGTTCTACGGCACCCCCCTCCGACGTCTAGTATTCGAGTTATTGGCCAAAAACCGCAACTATAGCGGTTTTTCGTACAGGGTACCCGACTCTAGTAAAATGATGCGATTTTTACTAGTCTAGGAACTTTTTGGTCAAAAAATCAAGTATATGTCATTCGATAGATAATTTCAAGGGCTACCCAAAAATTGTTCCACGACACCCCCCTGCGACGTCTAGTATTCGAGTTATTAGCCAAAAACCGCAACTTAAGCGGTTTTTCGTCCAGGGTACCCGACTCTAGTAAAATGATGCGATTTTTACTAGTCTAGGGAACTTTTTGGCCAAAAATCAAGTATATGTCATTCGATAGATAATTTCAAGGGCTACCAAAAATTGTTCCACGACACCCCCCTGCGACGTCTAGTATTCGAGTTATTAGCCAAAAACCGCAATTATAGCGGTTTTTCGTCCAGGGTACCCGACTCTAGTAAAATGATGCGATTTTTACTAGTCTAGGGAACTTTTTGGCCAAAAATCAAGTATATGTCATTCGATAGATAATTTCAAGGGCTACCAAAAATTGTTCCACGACACCCCCCTGCGACGTCTAGTATTCGAGTTATTAGCCAAAAACCGCAATTATAGCGGTTTTTCGTCCAGGGTACCCGACTCTAGTAAAATGATGCGATTTTTACTAGTCTAGGGAACTTTTTGGCCAAAAATCAAGTATATGTCATTCGATAGATAATTTCAAGGGCTACCAAAAATTGTTCCATGACACCCCCCTGCGACGTCTAGTATTCGAGTTATGGGCCAAAAACCATTCATACTTGAGCATTTTGCTCATTTTGCCTGTACGGGTACCGGGGACTAGTAAAATCAGGCCAATTTTACTAGAGTAGGGGTCCTTTTTGGTCAAAAAAACAACTTTTGCTCGTTCGATAGGGAATCGATAGGGCAACAAAAAATCGTTCTACGACCCCCCCTTCCGATGTCTAGTATTCGAGTTATGGGCCAAAAACAGTTTATAGCTAATTTTTCACTCGATTTTTCACCAAGTATCGCACATTACTCCGGTTCTATACATTGGATCGTCAATCTTTAAGATTTTATGGGTAGTTCCAACTGTTTGCTACATTTCATCCATACATCACCAACCGATTCAATGTCTGTGCTAGAAGTTATTAGAGGAATAAAAAAATTTACCCTTGGCTTTGGACCGTACAATTTTACCCATTTTTGGCCCATATTTGCCCCATAGCTCCGCCGGTATCCAAGATATGGCCACATTTTCTTCTGGCCATGGGTAGATGGCACTTGTGGCTAGATTTCTTCCATGCACCACTAATCGCTACCATGTCTGTGGCCGGAGCTATTCACGAAAGCGCCTCGCGCACTTGGTCGGATTTTTGGTCCAACTTGCACCATTTTTGGCCCATATTTGCCCCATAGCTCCGCCGGTATCCAAGATAGCGCCACACTTTCTTCTGGCCATGGGTAGATGGCACTTGTGGCTAGATTTCTTCCATGCACCACTAATCGCTACCATGTCTGTGGCCGGAGCTATTCGACGAACAACCATCGCATTTACCTAGGTACTTTTTCGGATTTTTGGTCCAACTTGCACCATTTTTGGCCCATATTTGCCCCATAGCTCCGCCGGTATCCAAGATAGCGCCACACTTTCTTCTGGCCATGGGTAGATGGCACTTGTGGCTAGATTTCTTCCATGCACCACTAATCGCTACCATGTCTGTGGCCGGAGCTATTCGACGAACAACCATCGCATTTACCTAGGTACTTTTTCGGATTTTTGGTCCAACTTGCACCATTTTTGGCCCATATTTGCCCCATAGCTCCGCCGGTATCCAAGATATGGCCACACTTTCTTCTGGCCATGGGTAGATGGCACTTGTGGCTAGATTTCTTCCATGCACCACTAATCGCTACCATGTCTGTGGCCGGAGCTATTCACGAAAGCGCCTCGCGCACTTGGTCGGATTTTTGGTCCAACTTCACCATTTTTGGCCCATATTTGCCCCATAGCTCCGCCGGTATCCAAGATATGGCCACACTTTCTTCTGGCCATGGGTAGATGGCACTTGTGGCTAGATTTCTTCCATGCACCACTAATCGCTACCATGTCTGTGGCCGGAGCTATTCGACGAACAACCATCGCATTTACCTAGGTACTTTTTCGGATTTTTGGTCCAACTTGCACCATTTTTGGCCCATATTTGCCCCATAGCTCCGCCGGTATCCAAGATAGCGCCACACTTTCTTCTGGCCATGGGTAGATGGCACTTGTGGCTAGATTTCTTCCATGCACCACTAATCGCTACCATGTCTGTGGCCGGAGCTATTCGACGAACAACCATCGCATTTACCTAGGTACTTTTTCGGATTTTTGGTCCAACTTGCACCATTTTTGGCCCGTATTTGCCCCATAGCTCCGCCGGTATCCAAGATATGGCCACACTTTCTTCTGGCCATGGGTAGATGGCACTTGTGGCTAAATTTCTTCCATGCACCACTAATCGCTACCATGTCTGTGGCCGGAGCTATTCACGAAAGCGCCTCGCGCACTTGGTCGGATTTTTGGTCCAACTTCACCATTTTTGGCCCATATTTGCACCATAGCTCCGCCGGTATCCAAGATATGGCCACACTTTCTTCTGGCCATGGGTAGATGGCACTTGTGGCTAGATTTCTTCCATGCACTACTAATCGCTACCATGTCTGTGGCCGGAGCTATTCGACGAACAACCATCGCATTCACCTTCTCGTTGCACTTCTTCGGGAATTTGGTGCAACCAAGTTTTCACTATAACTTGGTCATTTTCCGTCCATCGGACATGCGGTTTTGGGTGTCGATACTTGACACCGCACGCTACAATATGTTCCTCCACGACCATGTGGTCCGATGCTTCCAACAGGAGCTATTCGAGGATTACCGATTTTTCACCATTAAAAATGCTCAATTTTGCACCAACTTTTGCCTATAACTCAGGCTGTATCGATCGGATCTTCAATCTTGAAAAAGTTTTAAATAGGTGGCACCAAATGCTACATTTCGTTCTTCCACGTCAACTTTGTCCGATGTCTAGCAAAAAAGTTATTCGCGAACCAAGTCCAGAACCCATGCAATGGCTGCCCTCATTGCATACATCACGGCGGTTAACTCTCGTTACTCTATACCGTGGACTTGGTACTTTTTCAGGCATTCGTTGCTACTTCTCGGTTCATGATATTCGTTTACGGTCTTCACTAGGGCATTTGGTGCTCCTTATCGGTTCATGATATTCGTTTACGGTCTTCACTAGGGCATTTGGTGCTCCTTATCGGTTCATGATATTCGTTTACGGTCTTCACTAGGGCATCTGGTAATGGGCTTCCCACTTTCTACTGATCGATCCATACTCACTTGCGTGCACCTAGCCTAGGAAGGTTTCCTATGGCTTCCCATCTTTCTACTGATCGATCCATACTCACTTGCGTGCACCTAGCCTAGGAAGGTTTCCTTGGGCTTCCCATCTTTCTACTGATCGATCCATACTCACTTGCGTGCACCTAGCCTAGGAAGGTTTCCTATGGCTTCCCATCTTTCTACTGATCGATCCATACTCACTTGCGTGCACCTAGCCTAGGAAGGTTTCCTATGGCTTCCCATCTTTCTACTGATCGATCCATACTCACTTGCGTGCACCTAGCCTAGGAAGGTTTCCTATGGCTTCCCATCTTTCTACTGATCGATCCATACTCACTTGCGTGCACCTAGCCTAGGAAGGTTTCCTATGGCTTCCCATCTTTCTACTGATCGATCCATACTCACTTGCGTGCACCTAGCCTAGGAAGGTTTCCTATGGCTTCCCATCTTTCTACTGATCGATCCATACTCACTTGCGTGCACCTAGCCTAGGAAGGTTTCCTATGGCTTCCCATCTTTCTACTGATCGATCCATACTCACTTGCGTGCACCTAGCCTAGGAAGGTTTCCTATGGCTTCCCATCTTTCTACTGATCGATCCATACTCACTTGCGTGCACCTAGCCTAGGAAGGTTTCCTATGGCTTCCCATCTTTCTACTGATCGATCCATACTCACTTGCGTGCACCTAGCCTAGGAAGGTTTCCTTGGGCTTCCCATCTTTCTACTGATCGATCCATACTCACTTGCGTGCACCTAGCCTAGGAAGGTTTCCTATGGCTTCCCATCTTTCTACTGATCGATCCATACTCACTTGCGTGCACCTAGCCTAGGAAGGTTTCCTATGGCTTCCCATCTTTCTACTGATCGATCCATACTCACTTGCGTGCACCTAGCCTAGGAAGGTTTCCTATGGCTTCCCATCTTTCTACTGATCGATCCATACTCACTTGCGTGCACCTAGCCTAGGAAGGTTTCCTATGGCTTCCCATCTTTCTACTGATCGATCCATACTCACTTGCGTGCACCTAGCCTAGGAAGGTTTCCTATGGCTTCCCATCTTTCTACTGATCGATCCATACTCACTTGCGTGCACCTAGCCTAGGAAGGTTTCCTATGGCTTCCCATCTTTCTACTGATCGATCCATACTCACTTGCGTGCACCTAGCCTAGGAAGGTTTCCTATGGCTTCCCATCTTTCTACTGATCGATCCATACTCACTTGCGTGCACCTAGCCTAGGAAGGTTTCCTATGGCTTCCCATCTTTCTACTGATCGATCCATACTCACTTGCGTGCACCTAGCCTAGGAAGGTTTCCTATGGCTTCCCATCTTTCTACTGATCGATCCATACTCACTTGCGTGCACCTAGCCTAGGAAGGTTTCCTTGGGCTTCCCATCTTTCTACTGATCGATCCATACTCACTTGCGTGCACCTAGCCTAGGAAGGTTTCCTATGGCTTCCCATCTTTCTACTGATCGATCCATACTCACTTGCGTGCACCTAGCCTAGGAAGGTTTCCTATGGCTTCCCATCTTTCTACTGATCGATCCATACTCACTTGCGTGCACCTAGCCTAGGAAGGTTTCCTTTGGCTTCCCATCTTTCTACTGATCGATCCATACTCACTTGCGTGCACCTAGCCTAGGAAGGTTTCCTATGGCTTCCCATCTTTCTACTGATCGATCCATACTCACTTGCGTGCACCTAGCCTAGGAAGGTTTCCTATGGCTTCCCATCTTTCTACTGATCGATCCATACTCACTTGCGTGCACCTAGCCTAGGAAGGTTTCCTTGGGCTTCCCATCTTTCTACTGATCGATCCATACTCACTTGCGTGCACCTAGCCTAGGAAGGTTTCCTTGGGCTTCCCATCTTTCTACTGATCGATCCATACTCACTTGCGTGCACCTAGCCTAGGAAGGTTTCCTATGGCTTCCCATCTTTCTACTGATCGATCCATACTCACTTGCGTGCACCTAGCCTAGGAAGGTTTCCTTGGGCTTCCCATCTTTCTACTGATCGATCCATACTCACTTGCGTGCACCTAGCCTAGGAAGGTTTCCTATGGCTTCCCATCTTTCTACTGATCGATCCATACTCACTTGCGTGCACCTAGCCTAGGAAGGTTTCCTATGGCTTCCCATCTTTCTACTGATCGATCCATACTCACTTGCGTGCACCTAGCCTAGGAAGGTTTCCTATGGCTTCCCATCTTTCTACTGATCGATCCATACTCACTTGCGTGCACCTAGCCTAGGAAGGTTTCCTATGGCTTCCCATCTTTCTACTGATCGATCCATACTCACTTGCGTGCACCTAGCCTAGGAAGGTTTCCTATGGCTTCCCATCTTTCTACTGATCGATCCATACTCACTTGCGTGCACCTAGCCTAGGAAGGTTTCCTATGGCTTCCCATCTTTCTACTGATCGATCCATACTCACTTGCGTGCACCTAGCCTAGGAAGGTTTCCTTGGGCTTCCCATCTTTCTACTGATCGATCCATACTCACTTGCGTGCACCTAGCCTAGGAAGGTTTCCTATGGCTTCCCATCTTTCTACTGATCGATCCATACTCACTTGCGTGCACCTAGCCTAGGAAGGTTTCCTATGGCTTCCCATCTTTCTACTGATCGATCCATACTCACTTGCGTGCACCTAGCCTAGGAAGGTTTCCTAGGGCTTCCCATCTTTCTACTGATCGATCCATACTCACTTGCGTGCACCTAGCCTAGGAAGGTTTCCTATGGCTTCCCATCTTTCTACTGATCGATCCATACTCACTTGCGTGCACCTAGCCTAGGAAGGTTTCCTATGGCTTCCCATCTTTCTACTGATCGATCCATACTCACTTGCGTGCACCTAGCCTAGGAAGGTTTCCTAGGGCTTCCCATCTTTCTACTGATCGATCCATACTCACTTGCGTGCACCTAGCCTAGGAAGGTTTCCTATGGCTTCCCATCTTTCTACTGATCGATCCATACTCACTTGCGTGCACCTAGCCTAGGAAGGTTTCCTTGGGCTTCCCATCTTTCTACTGATCGATCCATACTCACTTGCGTGCACCTAGCCTAGGAAGGTTTCCTATGGCTTCCCATCTTTCTACTGATCGATCCATACTCACTTGCGTGCACCTAGCCTAGGAAGGTTTCCTATGGCTTCCCATCTTTCTACTGATCGATCCATACTCACTTGCGTGCACCTAGCCTAGGAAGGTTTCCTATGGCTTCCCATCTTTCTACTGATCGATCCATACTCACTTGCGTGCACCTAGCCTAGGAAGGTTTCCTATGGCTTCCCATCTTTCTACTGATCGATCCATACTCACTTGCGTGCACCTAGCCTAGGAAGGTTTCCTATGGCTTCCCATCTTTCTACTGATCGATCCATACTCACTTGCGTGCACCTAGCCTAGGAAGGTTTCCTTGGGCTTCCCATCTTTCTACTGATCGATCCATACTCACTTGCGTGCACCTAGCCTAGGAAGGTTTCCTTGGGCTTCCCATCTTTCTACTGATCGATCCATACTCACTTGCGTGCACCTAGCCTAGGAAGGTTTCCTATGGCTTCCCATCTTTCTACTGATCGATCCATACTCACTTGCGTGCACCTAGCCTAGGAAGGTTTCCTTGGGCTTCCCATCTTTCTACTGATCGATCCATACTCACTTGCGTGCACCTAGCCTAGGAAGGTTTCCTATGGCTTCCCATCTTTCTACTGATCGATCCATACTCACTTGCGTGCACCTAGCCTAGGAAGGTTTCCTATGGCTTCCCATCTTTCTACTGATCGATCCATACTCACTTGCGTGCACCTAGCCTAGGAAGGTTTCCTATGGCTTCCCATCTTTCTACTGATCGATCCATACTCACTTGCGTGCACCTAGCCTAGGAAGGTTTCCTATGGCTTCCCATCTTTCTACTGATCGATCCATACTCACTTGCGTGCACCTAGCCTAGGAAGGTTTCCTATGGCTTCCCATCTTTCTACTGATCGATCCATACTCACTTGCGTGCACCTAGCCTAGGAAGGTTTCCTTGGGCTTCCCATCTTTCTACTGATCGATCCATACTCACTTGCGTGCACCTAGCCTAGGAAGGTTTCCTTGGGCTTCCCATCTTTCTACTGATCGATCCATACTCACTTGCGTGCACCTAGCCTAGGAAGGTTTCCTATGGCTTCCCATCTTTCTACTGATCGATCCATACTCACTTGCGTGCACCTAGCCTAGGAAGGTTTCCTATGGCTTCCCATCTTTCTACTGATCGATCCATACTCACTTGCGTGCACCTAGCCTAGGAAGGTTTCCTATGGCTTCCCATCTTTCTACTGATCGATCCATACTCACTTGCGTGCACCTAGCCTAGGAAGGTTTCCTATGGCTTCCCATCTTTCTACTGATCGATCCATACTCACTTGCGTGCACCTAGCCTAGGAAGGTTTCCTATGGCTTCCCATCTTTCTACTGATCGATCCATACTCACTTGCGTGCACCTAGCCTAGGAAGGTTTCCTTGGGCTTCCCATCTTTCTACTGATCGATCCATACTCACTTGCGTGCACCTAGCCTAGGAAGGTTTCCTTGGGCTTCCCATCTTTCTACTGATCGATCCATACTCACTTGCGTGCACCTAGCCTAGGAAGGTTTCCTATGGCTTCCCATCTTTCTACTGATCGATCCATACTCACTTGCGTGCACCTAGCCTAGGAAGGTTTCCTTGGGCTTCCCATCTTTCTACTGATCGATCCATACTCACTTGCGTGCACCTAGCCTAGGAAGGTTTCCTATGGCTTCCCATCTTTCTACTGATCGATCCATACTCACTTGCGTGCACCTAGCCTAGGAAGGTTTCCTATGGCTTCCCATCTTTCTACTGATCGATCCATACTCACTTGCGTGCACCTAGCCTAGGAAGGTTTCCCTTTGGTACCGACTTCCATCTACGCACTCGATATAACCTAGGTACTTGGTACCGATGATGGTTAACACTCAAGCATTTCTTGCATCCTGCGTGCAAGGTACCAATTTTCACTTCTCAGGTGCGTTTATGAGCCCGCATTAATCCAATATCGCTCTGATGGCCTTTCTTATTATTTCATCCGATAGCCCTTGCCAAAAGCTACCAAAAGTTCCTCCACGGCCATGTGCTCCGACGCTTAGTTTAGGAAATATTCGAAAAAATTCAAAATAGGAAGCATTTTCTTATTGGAAAATCACCTTAAATCGATGGCCATTTTTTGGGCAAAAACTTTAACGTCTTCCCGACTTTGCGGGAATTGCGAATTTTAGGCACCCAGAGAAAATCTTTTACTTTAAGGGGGCGGCCGCGAAGTTGCCCAAAGTCTCGGACACAAAAATTCTCAAGTTCCCCACTCTAGTAAATCGCCCTATGAGTATCTCCTGGCCCGCGAGCTCTGCGAGCGGGCCAGCTTCGGCGATTTTTGCCTTTTCGCCTAGGCGGTTCTTCTACGAAATTGGTCCACAGCTTTTGCTCAGAAAGCTAGCATTTGTTGCAACAGTTAGGTACTTGGTACCACATTTTGGTATCCATTTGGGCATTTGTGGCAACTACTCGGTACTTTGGCCCACATTTCGCTCTACTCGGGCTTCTATGGTGGTACTTGTCGGTACTTCTGGCCAACTTAGGCCAATTGGGTGCAACTTGTGGGTACTCTGTGGGTACTTTAGGGCATATTGTGTCTTTCGGGTGAACCTTCGCGATACTTCATGGGTACTGATGGCCAACTTAGGAACATTCAGTGCAACCTTTGGGCCTAAGGAAATTTGTCCAACTCTTTGGACTTAGAAAATTTTCTGGACTTAGAAAATTTTTTGGACTTGTAAAAATTTTCAAATGTTCAATTTGGCCCACATTTCGCTCTACTCGGGCCTCTATGGTGCTACTTGGCGGTACTTTTGGCCAACTTAGGCCAATTGGGTGCTCTTTGTGGGTACTCTATCGGTACTTTTGGCCATGTTAGGCCCACTCGGTGCTATTTGTGGGTACTCTATCGGTACTTTTGGCCAACTTAGGCCAACTCAGTGCTTCTTGTGGGTACTCTATCGGTACTTTTGGCCATGTTAGGCCCATTGGGTGCTATTTGTGGGTACTCTATCGGTACTTTTGGCCAACTTAGGCCAATTGGGTGCTGCTTATGGGTACTCTATCGGTACTTTTGGCCAACTTAGGCCAATTGGGTGCTCTTTGTGGGTGCTCTATCGGTACTTTTGGCCAACTTAGGCCCATTCGGTGCTATTTGTGGGTACTCTATCGGTACTTTTGGCCAACTTAGGCCAACTCAGTGCTTCTTGTGGGTACTCTATCGGTACTTTTGGCCAACTTAGGCCCATGGGGTGCTATTTGTGGGTACTCTATCGGTACTTTTGGCCAACTTAGGCCAACTCAGTGCTTCTTGTGGGTACTCTATCGGTACTTTTGGCCAACTTAGGCCCATTCGGTGCTATTTGTGGGTACTCTATCGGTACTTTTGGCCAACTTAGGCCAACTCAGTGCTACTTGTGGGTACTCTATCGGTACTTTTGGCCAACTTAGGCCAATGGGGTGCTATATGTGGGTGCTCTATCGGTACTTTTGGCCATGTTAGGCCCATTCGGTGCTATATGTGGGTGCTCTATCGGTACTTTTGGCCATGTTAGGCCCACTCGGTGCTATTTGTGGGTACTCTATCGGTACTTTTGGCCAACTTAGGCCCATGGGGTGCTCTTTGTGGGTACTCTATCGGTACTTTTGGCCATGTTAGGCCCACTCGGTGCTATTTGTGGGTACTCTATCGGTACTTTTGGCCATGTTAGGCCCATTCGGTGCTATTTGTGGGTACTCTATCGGTACTTTTGGCCAACTTAGGCCAACTCAGTGCTACTTGTGGGTACTCTATCGGTACTTTTGGCCAACTTAGGCCAATTGGGTGCTCTTTGTGGGTGCTCTATCGGTACTTTGGGACATATTATGTCCTTCGGGTGAACCTTCTCGATACCTCATGGGTACTTGTGGCCAACTTAGGAAAATTCAGTGCAACCTATGGGCCTTTGGAAATTGTTCCAACACTTTGGACTTAGAAAATTTTCTGGACTTAGAAAATTTTTTGGACTTAGAAAAATTTTCAACTTCTGTATCTTCTTCATCATGTTCCATTTTGTGGGACTTAGAAAATTTTCTGGACTTAGAAAATTTTTTGGACTTAGGTAATTTTTCAACACTTGTAAAATTTTTGTTCCTTCTTTGAAGAAGAATACTTTCCACTATTAGCTTCTTTCTCTTTTTCTTCTTAGTTGTCTTCTTATTTTCGGTCCGAGAGCGCCGACACTTGTAAAATTATCTAAGTCCGAAGACTTTTGGAATGAACCAAAAGTCAACGAACACAATACATCAACCCTATCAACATCAAGTGGCAACCCGAAGGAAGCGCAGCGGCCAGCCCATGTACAACGCGAAGTTGTAGCATGCAACCAACCAACCGCTAACCTCCAACGGCACTCAATGTATTCGTTACACATGGGCGCACCTGCACCACACTGTCGTGACCATCCAACGAGCCGTCGGTTCGGTCGTGTGTTACAAGCACCCCATCACATAGGCATAGAGTCACCACACAGTGTTCTTCAACACTCTCGTCACATGGTGCAAGTCACGGTACGCACCACCAATGTGCACTGGTTGGCCAATTCCAGCACACACGGGGCGCGCACGCGCAAGCACTAACCACCAAGCATGGGTCGCCTGAGAGGATCGATGCGAACGCATCTCTACAACTTGAAGCTCCCAGCCTGTAGTCCCGTCGTTTGCGGGCGGTCGTAGGTGTCGAAACTAGTGATATCCACAGTCGGCAAGCTCGTCCACCGGTGTTCCCAACATGTATGGTACTAACACGTGCAGCGCGAACCCGCCCTTTGCGGCCTAGTAGTAAGCGGGGATGAGACGCCAGTGTGCCAATGGACAGCACGGACGGTTCTCGGAGGGTTGTTAGGCCCGCTAGCTTACGACCACCTAATGGGTATAAGAAGCGCTATCAGCTCGGATTGGATACGACCTTAGAGGCGTTCAGGCATAATCCAGCGGACGTAGCGTCATACCATAGTCCGTTCGAACTAGTATTGAGCCAGTGGTCCGTACCTGTGGTTCCTCTCGTACTGCACAGGAATTCCGTTAAGATAGCGACAAACAATGCACACCAGTAGGGTAAAACTAACCTGTCTCACGACGGTCTAAACCCAGCTCACGTTCCCTTGAAAGGGTGAACAATCCTACGCTTGGTAAATTTTGCTTTACAATGATAGGAAGAGCCGACATCGAAGGATCAAAAAGCCACGTCGCTATGAACGCTTGGCGGCCACAAGCCAGTTATCCCTGTGTGTGCGTAGCTGTCAAGCCAGCAGTTTAGACGTGCTTTGTGTCGCTCCGTATTTTTTGCAAAAATATTGTGCAAAAGTGCTTATAAATAGCGGAACAATAGTCGAAAAGGGCGAATTGAGTGTCATTCTTAGCGAATATTGAAAAAGGAAATCGTTTTACTTCAATTTACTGCGCTAAAACTCAGTTTAAAGTGTCCCCATACACTTTGTATGGGGAACTTCAGTGGCGAATAAATATCGAAATACCGTGTTAGAACATTGGAAAAGTGGTAAAACACATGCTAGGGAGCATAAACTATCGTTTTCCAGCGACGTAAAGTGCTTTTAAAAAGAGATAAACAGTAAAAACTCGACGTGAAAGTGCGTGCAACAGCGTGGTACGGTGGCGTCAGGTGTGTCGTCGCGTGTGTTTGTGTCATCAACAACACCACGAAGCGTTTTCGAGCAGTGAGGACAACAACCCAACGTAAAAGCTCCCTTTTTATGACGACAGCGCCACCCGTGGCGGGTTCCGCAACTTCCAGCGAAGACAGCAACCACCTTCTCTTCGACGTCTGCAGCGCCACCAGTGACCGGTAGCGGTAGCGCTTAGCCGGGACACCAGCGTTACGAAGCGTTACGGTGCTATAAAACTCGATGCGAATTGCATACCTTTCCGGCGCTTAGCGGTCAGAGAGTGAGAACGCGCAGCCGGAGACCGGGAACGCTTAGCAGGAGACCGGGAACGGTTCTTTGGCTCCGAATCCTTCCCCGGGAACGCCAAAACGAGAGACTTCAACGCGTCAGCAGGCGACGAACCCGTTTTTTGGTGTTTTCTTGAATCTCTTGCGGAATTTATTAAAAATTCTTATTCTTGCGGTTTTCTCTTGTGAAATTGTTTTTAATAAAGGAAAAAGTGGGAGTTTTTTATTCTTGCGATCCGCGGACGGGAAATCTGCCAAAGGGGCTCTAGCGACGGACGGTCGTTACCTTGGCAGATGTTGAAGGGAATATTCCCTTGTTCCGTCTGAACGATTCGTGCAGGCGGTTTTTTGTGAAAGGAGCGGAGAATGGAGGGGCGGGTGCTTCGTTCCGGGGTGCGGTCGTCGTCCACGCCTCGGAAGCGGTCCGATACCCCTTCCCCTTTACCGGAGACACCACGGCCGGCCGGACCAACGGTGGCGGTTCCGTCCGAGGCTGATAATTCCGAGGAGGAGGACGATGCGGAATTTTCCGACGCCTCTCTTCTCGAGCAGACGGTGGTGCCGCCAGTGGTAGCGGCAGGGGAGATGTCTTCAACCGTGGCTCCCCACGACGATGGCGAAGCGTCGGTGCTGGCTTTCCAGCACAAGATGCTGGAGAACTTCGCCAAACAGATCGAGTCGCTGACGGAAGAGCTGCGACTTAGCCGGGAACGTGAAGTGGCCCTGAAGTGTACGCTGGAAGCGCTTCAAGAGGGCATGCGTTCCTTGACGGCGCTTCATTCCTCGGCACAGCCTGTTGGTCAGGGCAGTGCCAGGACAAAACGCAGCCGGCAGCAGCGCAACCGTGCGAAGAAAGCTTCGCAACTGCAGCAGCAGCAGCAGCAGCAGCAGCAGCAGCAGCGGCAGCAGCAGCAGCAGCGGCAGCAGCAACAACAACAGCGGCAGCAGCAGCAGCAGCAGCAGCAGCAGCAGCGCAGCCAGCCACAGCCGCAGCGACGGACGGTCGCAGTGTCGGCTAATGGCCAGCAGCAGCAGCAGCAGCAACCGCAACGTCAGCAGCAGCGGCAACAGCAGCAGATGTCCTGGGCTACGGTCGTGAGCGGTCGGAAGAGCCGATCGCAACGCCCGACTCAGCAGCAGCAGCAACCGCAGCAGGTGGGCCAGCCGTACCGGCCACCTCAGATGCGCCAGCAGCAGCAGCAGAGTCAGCAGCAACAACATCAGCAGCATCGTGCCCAGTCTAAGGGGCGTCCTCCGCGTCCTGACCGCATTGCGGTGGTCCCAGGTTCGGACAAAACCTGGACAGAGATGTACGTGAAGCTGCGTACATCTCAGGAGCTGCAGGACGTCAGGGCAGACATCGGCATGGGGCGCCGGACCGTGCAAGGTCATCTGCTTGTACCGTTGCGGAAGAACGTCGATAGCGCGGAGCTGGCTCGCCGGATCCAGCTAGCGCTAGGTGAGGATGGCGAGGCACGAGTGGTGACGGAGATGGGTGAGCTTCTCATCACCAACGTCGACTCTCTGGCCAAAGAGAGTGACGTGAAGCTTGCCATTGAGGAGAAGCTGGGGTCAGCGGCTGGCATCACTCACGTCGAGCTTTGGGAGCTCCGTGATGGCACAAAGCGAGCGCGTGTTCGACTCCCACTGGCCAAGGCACGGAGTCTCATTGGTCAGAAGTTGACACTCTGCCAATGTGTCAGCGGCATCCGCGAAGTGCCGAAGAAGCCGCTCGACCGTCAGCGCTGCTTCCGTTGCCTGCTGATGGGGCACCTGGCGCGGGACTGCCGTTCTTCAACTGACCGGACGGGTCAGTGTTTGCAGTGTGGCGAGGTAGGCCACCGCGTTAGTCAGTGCACGTCGGCAGCTAAGTGCATTGTCTGCCAGGGGCCCCATCGAGTGGGCCACTCATCGTGCCGACAAGGTCAACAGTGTCGGGTGTAGTGAGGGTGATGCAGGTCAACCTGGGTGGTGGACGCACTGCTCAGGATCTGGCCCTGCAAACAGCCCGCACGAAGCGGGTCGACGTGCTGCTGCTGTCAGAGGTGTATCGACCTCCAGAGGGCAGCGGTAACTGGACGGTGGATTCGTCGGGGAGAGCAGCTGTGGTGGCAACCGGCCACCTTCCAATCCAGCGGGTCTGGCGCTGTGCCATGCCCGGGTTGGCTGCTGCGCAGATTGGAGGGGTGGTCTTCATCAGCTGTTACGCCCCTCCACGTCTCAACGCCGGCGAGTTCGAGCAACTTCTGGAGGCGGTGGAGTTGGAGGCCCAACCCCACCCTCGCATCGTCCTGGCAGGCGATTTCAACGCCTGGAATGAGGAGTGGGGTAGCCAACGTACCACCCGGCGCGGTGAAGAGCTGCTGGACACAATCCGGCAGCTTGGGCTTGTGATCCTGAACCAAGGATCGGTCCCGACGTTCGTGGGCAACGGAGTCGCCACTCCCAGTGTCGTGGATGTGTCTTTCGCGAGCGCATCCATTGCTCGTCCAGACACTTGGGAGGTGGCAGCGAACACCACTTCGTGCCACTATACGGCGTCGGACCACCGGTACATTTTCTTCACCGTGGGGCCTCCAACTCTCGACCAGCAGCGACGACAACAGCAGCAGCACCAGCAGCAGCAGCACCAGCAGCAGCAGCACCTGCAGCAGCAGCATCGTCACCTGAACGGGAGGCAGCAGCGACAACAGCAGCAGCATCGTCAGCGGGGACAGGGGTCCTCTTCGTCATCCACCACGTTTCGGCACGCTGGCCGGAGATGGAAGACGACGCAGTTTTCGGTGGAGGCATTCGCAGCCGCACTCCAGACGGCCGGTTTTCCGGAACGAGCCGTCAGCCAGGAGGGGATGGTCGACGCCATGCTAGATGCATGCGACGACACGATGGAGCGCGTCACCATGTCGCATCGTGACCCCCATCGAGACCTCTTCTGGTGGACTCCGGAGATCTTGCGTCTTCGGGAGGAGTGTGCGGCCGTGCACGAGCGGATGCTTCATACCACCGACCTGCAGGAGCGCAGCATCGTGGCTGCACATCATCGGTCGGCGAGGAGAGCCGTCGAGAAGGCTGTCCGGGCCAGCAAGCGAGCGCAGCTCGATGAGCTGATTCAACAGGCGGAAACCAACGAGTTTGGGGCCGGTTATCGGGTGGTCATGTCTCGTCTTCGTGGCTGCTTCGTGCCACCTGAGACTGACCGTGTCGTGTTGGAGCGGATAGCCAACGATCTGTTCCCGACACATCCGCCTGTTGACTGGCCGGACGCTGAATCATCGAGCGTCGACACCGAGGAGCGGAGTTCTTCGTTGACCCCTGTCACCGTGGGCGAGCTGTTGTCCATCGTGGGATCGATGGCGAACCGGAAAGCGCCTGGACTGGACGGTATCCCCAACGCGGCGGTTAAGACGGCCATTAGGAAGTACCCGGAGGTTTTCGTCCGTTTGTACCAGGACTGCCTGGACCGGGGTGCGTTTCCAGCGCCCTGGAAGAGGCAACGACTGGTACTGTTGCCAAAGCCTGGCAAGCCTCCCGGGGAAAGCTCCTCCTACCGGCCGCTGTGTATGCTCGACGCACTCGGCAAGGTGTTGGAGCGCCTAATTCTTAACCGCCTCAACGAGTTCCTGGAGGAACCAGATGCGGAACGGCTGTCGGACGGGCAGTACGGTTTCCGGCGAGGCAGATCCACCATCAGTGCGATCCAGCGCGTTGTCGAAGCGGGCAGGACGGCCATGTCCTTTCGCCGCACCAACGCCCGAGACAAGCGCTGCCTGATGGTGGTGGCACTTGATATCCGCAACGCCTTTAACTCTGCGCCCTGGCAAGCCATCGCCAACGCGCTGAGGGACAAGGGGGTACCGTCATCGCTGCAGCAGATACTGAGGAGCTATTTCGAGGACCGGCGGCTGGTTATCGACACCAGCGAGGGCCCTGTCGAGCGTAACATCAGTGCGGGCGTTCCACAGGGTTCCATTTTGGGACCCACGCTTTGGAACGTGCTGTACGACGGGGTCCTGGGTGTCCAGTTGCCTGAGGGGGCCGAGGTTATTGGCTATGCTGATGACCTTGTCGTCTTGGTCCCCGCAACGACACCCCAAGCCGCTTCCTCGACTGCTGAACGAGCCATCGCGGTAATCATGGACTGGCTGGACCGGAACCGTCTCTCGTTGGCGCCAGAGAAGACGGAAATGACGCTCATCTCCACCCTGAAGCGTCATCCGGTCGTGAGCATCAACATCGGAGGTGTGGTCGTGCAATCCCAGCGCTCCATCCGTTATCTTGGAGTTTGGTTGCACGACCACCTGTCATGGTTGCCGCACGTTCAGCAGGCTGCAGCGAAGGCCATGAAGGTCGCGGAAGCCGTCACGCGCCTCATGCCGAACCACAGTGGACCGAAGTCGTCGCGTGCCCGACTGCTGGCGGCCGTAGCGGACTCCATCCTGCGCTACGGGGCCCCAGTATGGTCGGAGGGGCTGCAGCTGCGCCAATGCCGTAGATTGGTGCAGCGCGTGCAGAGGACAACGGCCATTCGTGTTTGTCGGGCTTTCCGGACGGTGAGGGGTGAGACGGCCGTGCTGCTGGCCGGTCTCATTCCAATATGCCTGCAGATAGAGGAGGACAGCAGGGTCCATCAACGGCTGAACGATCCAGCCAACGAGATCCCCAGGTCTGGCGTTCGTGAGCTGGAGCGTGACCAGACGTATGAGCAGTGGCAGCAGCGGTGGGACGCGGATGCTGCCAGCGAAGACGCCAGTCGGTACACTCGGTGGACGCATCGAGTGCTACCCGACGTGAGGGCATGGCAGTCACGGAAGCATGGAGACGTGACGTTCCAGTTGGCGCAGGTATTGTCTGGCCACGGATTTTTCCGTGACTACCTGTGCCGGATGGGCTTCACGTCGTCCCCGGACTGCCCCAGATGTCCTGGCGTTGCCGAGACGGCGGAACACGTCGTATTTTCCTGTCCGCGTTTTGCCGCTGAACGGGAGGTGCTGTTCGAGGCGGGGAGATCGAACCAGATCACCCCCGAGGGCTTTGAGGCAGCCTTGCTTGAGAGCCCGGAGAGGTGGAGCGGCATTTGCGAGTTCGTCGCACGGATAACCGACGAGCTGCAAGATGGCTGGAATGCGGAAAGGGAGGAGTTAGCCGCGCAGGACCAGCTGTCTGCTGCACGCCTCCCCGACAACTCGGTGGCTGTCGCTCGCAACCAGCGCCGGAATGTTGCGAGGAATGCGGCTCGAGCAAGGGCAAGGGAGTTGCAGCGAGGTGGGCGGCCCCCATCACCACCTCCGTCGCCTACTACAGCTGCGCGTCGTGCGGCCATTCGCGAACGAGTCGCGAGGTTCAGGGAGAGGCGAAGGTCCGTGGCCTCCCTGGCATGGCTGCATGGCGAGGAAGGAGGATCCTCCAGTGAGGATGAAAACGGGTATCCATCCACCGTTGAGTCACCGGCCAGCGGTACTCAAACGGGAGGCCTCTCTGCTGCGGAAGCTGCCGCGGCATTAGAGGCCGATACATCGTCCCGTTAAAGAATAGGAGTCCGAGACCGTCGGG
>NW_026045212.1:42500-62500 GCF_943734845.2 Anopheles funestus
TACGTATTGCACATCGGTTAACCTGACGCCGCAGTCAACTCATGTGCTTGGATCGGATCGAGCTATTGAGTATTGGGCCTGCATACTCGCTCATCCGTATCCTTTGCGTACCGCCCCATGGCCCTTGTATGTCTGCACCACAGTTCCTGTTCGTTCCGTGCCTATGGCCGGATACGTATTGCACATCGGTATACCTGTCGCTACTCAGGCAACTCGTGTGCGTGGATTGGATCGAGAACATGGTGTGTGCCCCATGTTATAATTGATAGTCCATATCCACTTTATAGGTTAAAGTCATAAGTTGTGATTGCACAACCATTCTTCATAAGAGTTTAATCACTCTTCAACTAACTTTCGTTCTGGTGTCTTGGTATCAAATCGCGTAAGACACAAGATTCTACTGGCCAAATAGAATCTAGCACATTGGTTAACCTGGCGCCGCAGTCAACTCATGTGCTTGGATCGGATCGAGCTATTGAGTATTGGGCCTGCATACTCGCTCATCCGTATCCTTTGCGTACCGCCCCATGGCCCCGTCCTTAGAGTTAATGACTAGTAGGCTTAACTCTTTGTATGTCTGCACCACAGTTCCCGTTCGTTCCGTGCCGTGGCCGGATACGTATTGCACATCGGTATACCTGTCGCTACTCAGGCAACTCGTGTGCGTGGATTGGATCGAGCTCATGGGGTGTGTAGAGATTCCATGTTATAATTGCAAGTCCATATCCACTTTATAGGTTAAAGTCATAAGTTGTGATTGCACAACCATACTTCATAAGAGTTTAATAACTCTTCAACTAACTTTCGTTCTGGTGTCTTGGTATCAAATCGCATAAGACACAAGATTCTACTGGCCAAATAGAATCTAGCACATTGGTTAACCTGACGCCGCAGTCAACTCATGTGCTTGGATCGGATCGAGCTATTGAGTATTGGGCCTGCATACTCGCTCATCCGTATCCTTTGCGTACCGCCCCATGGCCCTTGTATGTCTGCACCACAGTTCCCGTTCGTTCCGTGCCGTGGCCGGATACGTATTGCACATCGGTATACCTGTCGCTACTCAGTCAACTCATGTGCTTGGATCGGATCGAGCTATTGAGTATTGGGCCTGCATACTCGCTCATCCGTATCCTTTGCGTACCGCCCCATGGCCCCGTCCTTAGAGTTAATGACTAATAGGCTTAACTCTTTGTATGTCTGCACCACAGTTCCCGTTCGTTCCGTGCCGTGGCCGGATACGTATTGCACAACAGTAGATACCATCACCTGACGTATCTAACACACCACTATTGTAACTCGTCGTCGAAGGACCTTTCAAGTGCCTGATGGCCAGGGGAGCTCTTACACGGCACGGAGACACAGTGATGCTCGCCCATCACAGTGTACAACGATCGAGTTTGCTTAAGTGTCTGGGTACCTACACACCAGACACAATGCAATGGCCACGGATCCACACAAGGCACATCACATGCAGAAAGCTTCACCAGATTCTGACACATACCACACTCTTGTAACTCGTCGTCGAAGGGGCGTTCAAGTGCCTTACGGCTAGGGGAGATCTAGCTCGGCACGGAGACACAGTGATGGTCACCCATCAAAGTGTACAACGAACGAGTTGGCTTTCAACAAATTCTGACACATAGCAAGCGAGCGACCGAGCTACACCGAAGGCAGCCCATGGTTGGTCACTCGCGGACGATCATCAGTAATGATCCTTCCGCAGGTTCACCTACGGAAACCTTGTTACGACTTTTACTTCCTCTAAATCATCAAGTTCGGTCAACTTCAGCCATGCCAGCTGCAGCTCACGAAGGAACCGCGGAAGGTAAGCCTCCAGAAACCTCACTAAATAATCCATCGGTAGTAGCGACGGGCGGTGTGTACAAAGGGCAGGGACGTAATCAGCACTAGCTAATGACTAGTGCTTACTAGAAATTCCAGGTTCATGGGGACCGTTGCAGTCCCCAATCCCGACTAGATGGGCATTTTAGTGATTTCCCGTTCCTCTCGGAATGGGGGCGCCTATTGGCGAGAACACGCTGCGACCCACATTGTAGCACGCGTGCAGCCCAGAACATCTAAGGGCATCACGGACCTGTTATCGCTCATTCTCAGCTTGCTAAACACAAGTTGTCCCGCTAAGCAGGGCAAACGTAGCCGACGACCGCCCGTGAAGGCGCCGCCCGGCTGTAACGTCAGGTGCGCCCGGAGGCGCACTGCTGACAGCGTTCTAGTTAGCATGTTTGAGTCACGTTCGTTATCGGAATTAACCAGACAAATCATTCCACGAACTAAGAACGGCCATGCACCACTACCCTTAAATTTGAGAAAGAGCTATCAATCTGTCTTACCTCGATAAGTTTGGACCTGGTAAATTTTCCCGTGTTGAGTCAAATTAAGCCGCAAGCTCCACTTCTTGTGGTGCCCTTCCGTCAATTCCTTTAAGTTTCAACTTTGCAACCATACTTCCCCCGGAACCCGATTTTGGTTTCCCGGAAGCGACTGAGAGCACCGAATAGGGGTAGCGTCTCCCAATTGCTAATTGGCATCGTTTACGGTTAGAACTAGGGCGGTATCTAATCGCCTTCGATCCTCTAACTTTCGTTCTTGATTAAAGAAAGCATCCATGGCAAACGCTTTCGCTTCAGTTGGTCCTACGACGGTCTACGAATTTCACCTCTCGCGCCGTAATACCAATGCCCCCAACTACTTCTGTTAATCATTACCTCTAGGTTTCTGACAAACCAACGAAATCGTATAAACCGAGGTCATATTCCATTATTCCATGCAAGATTATTCTCGGCCAACGCCAACCCCACGGGGGGGCCGGACGCTTTGTCTTAGCCTGCTTTGAGCACTCTAATTTGTTCAAGGTAAATGTGAGTATCTTGAGCACCATGAGGAGCCCGTGCCGGAGTTAACCGGTAGCACGGTACTCGTTCACAGAGTAACGCCCAAGTACACCATTGTGAGTCGCAGCCGTGAGCGCGCGCACGAACGGCCCCGGCGTGTAACCGGGCGCCCGTGGCGGTCACGTGTCTGGACGGGCAATCAACTTCGAACGTTTTAACCGCAACAACTTTAATATACGCTAGTGGAGCTGGAATTACCGCGGCTGCTGGCACCAGACTTGCCCTCCACTTGATCCTTGTTGAAGGATTTATACTCAACTCATTCCAATTATGGACCATCGTTAGAGAGGTCCATATTGTTATTTCTCGTCACTACCTCCCCGTACTGGGATTGGGTAATTTACGCGCCTGCTGCCTTCCTTGGATGTGGTAGCCATTTCTCAGGCTCCCTCTCCGGAATCGAACCCTGATTCCCCGTTACCCGTCGCAACCATGGTAGTCCTCTACACTACCATCAATAGTTGATAGGGCAGACATTTGAAAGATCTGTCGTCAGTCGACAAGCGACCATACGATCTGCGTCCTTATCCAGACTTCAACTCAAGCCGCCCGGAGGCGATTGGTTTAACTAATAAGTGCACCAGTTCAGCTACCCGCGAGGGCAACAGTCCCGGCATGTTGCATGTATTAGCTCTGGATTTTCCACAGTTATCCAAGTAACTAGTGGTAGGATGATCTTGTGAATTATAGCTGTTATACTGAGCCTTATGCGGTTTCACATTCATTTATGTTTGTACTTAGACATGCATGGCTTAACCTTTGAGACAAGCGTATATTACTGGTAGGATCAACCAGAATTCGTTCCACTACAGACACACACTCGCTTAGTGGGAAATAAATTTCCACACAACTCTCTCTCTCTAGAACCATATGGAATGGCTCTTTGGTGTTGGGTAAGGCACCAATTTGTTGGGGTGTAACGGTCACCACCAACTTTAAGTTTGTTAGGGCACAACGGAAACCACTAACTAAACTTTAGGAAACTAAATTTCCTCACACATTATCTCTCACCATATTAGCACTAGGTGCTATCCACGATTGTACAACGTTTCAACTCTTGAATCGACCGTAGGGCCGCGGAATTGCTTCCGGGCCCCTATTCTCGCTATTAATTGTTCATCTCTTTCAATACATCGAGTTCGTTCCATTGGGTAGTTCGCATGGCGAACGTTTTGATGCAGCCCCCTGGGGGACCACGGCACTTTACACCGGGTATGGTGTATGCGCAACCTACAGATAACAATAAACCCCTTATGCGTGTGTAAACCGATGTTGGGCTGCTCAACATCTTTCATGGTTACATCACTTGCACCAGAACCCACGGTGCCGATTTGGTAATATGTTGTACATTTACTCTCAAGATGTACGCTTCGGCCCCTTATTCAGGGGCTCAAGCTATTACCAGCAAGAACAATCCTCATCCAGACTTGAACTCGAAACACCCGCAGGCGAACGGTTTAACTAATAAGTGCACCAGTCTTGAATCCATGCGTCGGTGGAAACAATGCCGGCGTGTTGCATGTATTAGCTCTGAACTTAGCGAGTGATTGCCTTGCAGCTGTCATACTGAGCGTAGAGCGTGATTATCGCTCACTTGAACCATGTTGAATGGCTCTTTGGTGTAGGGTAAGGCACCAATTTGTTGGGGCACAACGAAACCACCAACTTAAGACTTGCTTATAGGTATTTCAACGTTTTCAACTCTTTAATCGACCGTGTTTCATTATCATCTCTTCTTCTTATTAAATGCATCGAGTTCGTTCCATTGGGTAGTTCGCGTGGCGAACGGTTTGATGCAGCCCCCCGGGGGGGACCACGGCACTTTACACCGGGCATGGTGTATGCGCAACCTACAGATCACCAATATATTTGTGATCGATAATGCACACTTCTTACACGACTGACCAGTCGACAGCGCTGCCTTCCTATTATGCGTGTGTAAACCGATGTTGGGCTGCTCAACATCTTTCACGGTTACATCACTTGCACCCGAACCCATGGTGCCGATTTGGTAATATGTTGTACATGGTCTCAAGATGTACGCTTCGACCCCTTATTCAGGGGCTCAAGCTATTACCAGCAAGATCAATCCTCATCCAGACTTGAACTCGAAACACCCGGAGGCGAACGGTTTAACTAATAAGTGCACCAGTCTTGAATCCATGCGTCGGTGGAAACAATGCCGGCATGTTGCATGTATTAGCTCTGAACATAGCGAGTGATTGCCTTGCAGCTGTCGAACTGAGCGTAGAATGTGATTATCGCTCACTTGAAAGGGTCAAGCCCTTTCGAGTCGTCCGGTTTTTACGCCAGACGACTCGGTTCACCATCTTTCGGGAAGGGACCGTCTCGGTCGCAAGCTGCTCCGGTCCCCAAACAACCTGCGACAAATGATAGGAAATGCCGACATCAATATGTGTTCAGTTTGGTTTATCGCTCATAGGTCTTTTTGACCATCGATCCCTGATTATAACTCTCAATTAAACAGTCAGGAGAGTAAGGCATGCCCATCGATATCTCATCGACAGGCGATACCGCAAGAACGGCCAACGACACATCAGGTGATCGATTATTGCTACGACTTTTGCTTAATCGTTTCCACTCCTTAGAGAAAGAAACCCCCGGGGACCGTCTCGGTCGCAAGCTGCTCCGGTCCCTAAACAACCTGCGACAAATGATAGGAAATGCCGACATCAATATGTGTTCAGTTTGGTTTATCGCTCATTGGTCTGTTTGACCATCGATCCCTGATTAAACTCTCAGTAATCCAGTCGGGAGAGTAAGGCATGCCCATCGATATCTCATCGACAGGCGATACCGCTTGAACGGCCAACGACACATCAGAGGATCGTATCTTGCTACAACTTTTGCTTAATCGTTTCTTCTCCTTGGAGAAAGAAACCCCCGGGGACCGTCTCGGCCGCAAGCTGCTCCGGTCCCTAAACAACCTGCGGCATCAAATGATAGGAAAAGCCGACATCAATACGTGTTCAGTTTGGTTTATCGCTCATTGGTCTTGTTTGACCATCGATCCCTGATTAATACTCTCAATTAGAAGGTCGGTAGAGTAAGGCATGCCCATCGATATCTCATCGACAGGCGATACCGCATGAACGGCCAACGACACATCAGAGGATCGTATCTTGCTACAACTCTTGCTTAATAGTTTCCACTCCTTGGAGAAAGAAACCCCCGGGGACCGTCTCGGCCGCAAGTTGCTCCGGTCCCTAAACAACCTGCGGCATCAAATGATAGGAAAAGCCGACATCAATACGTGTTCAGTTTGGTTTATCGCTCATAGGTCTGTTTGACCATCGATCCTAGAATTCAACTTTCGAGTAAGGCATGCCCGTCGATATCTCATCGATAGGCGATACCGGTAGAACGGCCAACGACACACATCTAGGATCGCATTTACTCTTCCTTGGATGGATAACCAATACCCTAGGACCGTTTCATCGCGAGCTGCTCCGGTCCTCAAACAACTCGCGAACCACCGATAGGATGATATTAGGAATGGCCGACTTTCATCCTTTAACTCTCAGTTCTGCTTACCAAAACATAGGTACTTGGACCTTAAAGACCACTATATGTTCCCCGATCGGGGGCAATCGGAACGTCTATCCATCATCAACATCGTTTCACTCATTCCGAACCACCAAATTGGACAGACAGTACCATATTCACCAACCGATTGCTTCAACTTCGCAAACTGTATGGTAAGTTCTACTAATTTCACATCTTACCATCGACTAATAGTGCATAAATCCACTTGGAAATCACTTTTCCTTGGTCCTCGGACCTTCTACGACAACGTCCAACAAATATCCGAAGTCGTTTCCCAACTTAGACCAAGCATTTCGTATCTTTACTTCTAATCGATTTTTTCTCGCATAATTGACGATCAAAATCTAAAAACCACATTTTGAGCCAGAAGCAGTCGTCCGATCGTCCTGGGGGTAGTCTCAATCGATTTAGAAGGGTCCAATTCATAAAGATACATACTCAGTCAAAATCATGCTTCTGGCTCACCTACCCCCTATATAGTAAACAAAAGCGTACAGGCGTGGAAAACGTGCCATTTTTCTCCATCACGGACTTTTTTTTTCTCGTTGCACCGACTCTAGTAAAAAAGTGAAATTTTTTACTAGTTACCAACTTTTGCAAATTATCATCGGATATCACTTTTTATGGTCTATAGTAAGTTCTTATCACGTTTTAGTAGTTTTTGAAAAAAAAATTTTTTTGAACTTTTCAAAATTTTTCAAAACAAAGTTTTTGTAGGCGGTTTTGTGTATGGAGGGTTACTAGTCTCGGGGTCACTGTTTGACCAAAAAACCACTATATATCATTCGAAAGGTAATTTCAAGGGCTACAAAAAATTGTTCTACGGCACCCCCCTCCGACGTCTAGTATTCGAGTTATTGGCCAAAAACCATCACTTGAGCGATTTTTCGTTCAGGGTACCCGACTCTAGTAAAAAAGTGAAATTTTTCTCGATTGACCAAGTGTTGCAAATGACCATCGGATTTCACTTTTTATGGTCTATAGTGAGTTCTGATCACGATTTGGTACTTTTTGAAAAAATTTTTTTGACGCACTTTTCAAAATTTTGCAAAACCAAAACTTTTTAGGCGGTTTTGTGTATGGAGGGTTACTAGTCTCGGGGTCACTGTTTGACCAAAAAACCACTATATATCATTCGAAAGGTAATTTCAAGGGCTACAAAAAATTGTTCTACGGCACCCCCCTCCGACGTCTAGTATTCGAGTTATTGGCCAAAAACCGCAACTATAGCGGTTTTTCGTACAGGGTACCCGACTCTAGTAAAATGATGCGATTTTTACTAGTCTAGGAACTTTTTGGTCAAAAAATCAAGTATATGTCATTCGATAGATAATTTCAAGGGCTACCAAAAATTGTTCCACGACACCCCCCTGCGACGTCTAGTATTCGAGTTATTAGCCAAAAACCGCAACTTAAGCGGTTTTTCGTCCAGGGTACCCGACTCTAGTAAAATGATGCGATTTTTACTAGTCTAGGGAACTTTTTGGCCAAAAATCAAGTATATGTCATTCGATAGATAATTTCAAGGGCTACCAAAAATTGTTCCACGACACCCCCCTGCGACGTCTAGTATTCGAGTTATTAGCCAAAAACCGCAATTATAGCGGTTTTTCGTCCAGGGTACCCGACTCTAGTAAAATGATGCGATTTTTACTAGTCTAGGGAACTTTTTGGCCAAAAATCAAGTATATGTCATTCGATAGATAATTTCAAGGGCTACCAAAAATTGTTCCACGACACCCCCCTGCGACGTCTAGTATTCGAGTTATTAGCCAAAAACCGCAATTATAGCGGTTTTTCGTCCAGGGTACCCGACTCTAGTAAAATGATGCGATTTTTACTAGTCTAGGGAACTTTTTGGCCAAAAATCAAGTATATGTCATTCGATAGATAATTTCAAGGGCTACCAAAAATTGTTCCATGACACCCCCCTGCGACGTCTAGTATTCGAGTTATGGGCCAAAAACCATTCATACTTGAGCATTTTGCTCATTTTGCCTGTACGGGTACCGGGGACTAGTAAAATCAGGCCAATTTTACTAGAGTAGGGGTCCTTTTTGGTCAAAAAAACAACTTTTGCTCGTTCGATAGGGAATCGATAGGGCAACAAAAAATCGTTCTACGACCCCCCCTTCCGATGTCTAGTATTCGAGTTATGGGCCAAAAACAGTTTATAGCTAATTTTTCACTCGATTTTTCACCAAGTATCGCACATTACTCCGGTTCTATACATTGGATCGTCAATCTTTAAGATTTTATGGGTAGTTCCAACTGTTTGCTACATTTCATCCATACATCACCAACCGATTCAATGTCTGTGCTAGAAGTTATTAGAGGAATAAAAAAATTTACCCTTGGCTTTGGACCGTACAATTTTACCCATTTTTGGCCCATATTTGCCCCATAGCTCCGCCGGTATCCAAGATATGGCCACATTTTCTTCTGGCCATGGGTAGATGGCACTTGTGGCTAGATTTCTTCCATGCACCACTAATCGCTACCATGTCTGTGGCCGGAGCTATTCACGAAAGCGCCTCGCGCACTTGGTCGGATTTTTGGTCCAACTTGCACCATTTTTGGCCCATATTTGCCCCATAGCTCCGCCGGTATCCAAGATAGCGCCACACTTTCTTCTGGCCATGGGTAGATGGCACTTGTGGCTAGATTTCTTCCATGCACCACTAATCGCTACCATGTCTGTGGCCGGAGCTATTCGACGAACAACCATCGCATTTACCTAGGTACTTTTTCGGATTTTTGGTCCAACTTGCACCATTTTTGGCCCATATTTGCCCCATAGCTCCGCCGGTATCCACGATAGCGCCACACTTTCTTCTGGCCATGGGTAGATGGCACTTGTGGCTAGATTTCTTCCATGCACCACTAATCGCTACCATGTCTGTGGCCGGAGCTATTCGACGAACAACCATCGCATTTACCTAGGTACTTTTTCGGATTTTTGGTCCAACTTGCACCATTTTTGGCCCGTATTTGCCCCATAGCTCCGCCGGTATCCAAGATATGGCCACACTTTCTTCTGGCCATGGGTAGATGGCACTTGTGGCTAAATTTCTTCCATGCACCACTAATCGCTACCATGTCTGTGGCCGGAGCTATTCACGAAAGCGCCTCGCGCACTTGGTCGGATTTTTGGTCCAACTTCACCATTTTTGGCCCATATTTGCACCATAGCTCCGCCGGTATCCAAGATATGGCCACACTTTCTTCTGGCCATGGGTAGATGGCACTTGTGGCTAGATTTCTTCCATGCACCACTAATCGCTACCATGTCTGTGGCCGGAGCTATTCGACGAACAACCATCGCATTTACCTAGGTACTTTTTCGGATTTTTGGTCCAACTTGCACCATTTTTGGCCCATATTTGCCCCATAGCTCCGCCGGTATCCAAGATAGCGCCACACTTTCTTCTGGCCATGGGTAGATGGCACTTGTGGCTAGATTTCTTCCATGCACCACTAATCGCTACCATGTCTGTGGCCGGAGCTATTCGACGAACAACCATCGCATTTACCTAGGTACTTTTTCGGATTTTTGGTCCAACTTGCACCATTTTTGGCCCGTATTTGCCCCATAGCTCCGCCGGTATCCAAGATATGGCCACACTTTCTTCTGGCCATGGGTAGATGGCACTTGTGGCTAAATTTCTTCCATGCACCACTAATCGCTACCATGTCTGTGGCCGGAGCTATTCACGAAAGCGCCTCGCGCACTTGGTCGGATTTTTGGTCCAACTTCACCATTTTTGGCCCATATTTGCACCATAGCTCCGCCGGTATCCAAGATATGGCCACACTTTCTTCTGGCCATGGGTAGATGGCACTTGTGGCTAGATTTCTTCCATGCACTACTAATCGCTACCATGTCTGTGGCCGGAGCTATTCGACGAACAACCATCGCATTCACCTTCTCGTTGCACTTCTTCGGGAATTTGGTGCAACCAAGTTTTCACTATAACTTGGTCATTTTCCGTCCATCGGACATGCGGTTTTGGGTGTCGATACTTGACACCGCACGCTACAATATGTTCCTCCACGACCATGTGGTCCGATGCTTCCAACAGGAGCTATTCGAGGATTACCGATTTTTCACCATTAAAAATGCTCAATTTTGCACCAACTTTTGCCTATAACTCAGGCTGTATCGATCGGATCTTCAATCTTGAAAAAGTTTTAAATAGGTGGCACCAAATGCTACATTTCGTTCTTCCACGTCAACTTTGTCCGATGTCTAGCAAAAAAGTTATTCGCGAACCAAGTCCAGAACCCATGCAATGGCTGCCCTCATTGCATACATCACGGCGGTTAACTCTCGTTACTCTATACCGTGGACTTGGTACTTTTTCAGGCATTCGTTGCTACTTCTTGGTTCATGATATTCGTTTACGGTCTTCACTAGGGCATTTGGTGCTCCTTATCGGTTCATGATATTCGTTTACGGTCTTCACTAGGGCATTTGGTGCTCCTTATCGGTTCATGATATTCGTTTACGGTCTTCACTAGGGCATCTGGTAATGGGCTTCCCACTTTCTACTGATCGATCCATACTCACTTGCGTGCACCTAGCCTAGGAAGGTTTCCTATGGCTTCCCATCTTTCTACTGATCGATCCATACTCACTTGCGTGCACCTAGCCTAGGAAGGTTTCCTTGGGCTTCCCATCTTTCTACTGATCGATCCATACTCACTTGCGTGCACCTAGCCTAGGAAGGTTTCCTATGGCTTCCCATCTTTCTACTGATCGATCCATACTCACTTGCGTGCACCTAGCCTAGGAAGGTTTCCTATGGCTTCCCATCTTTCTACTGATCGATCCATACTCACTTGCGTGCACCTAGCCTAGGAAGGTTTCCTATGGCTTCCCATCTTTCTACTGATCGATCCATACTCACTTGCGTGCACCTAGCCTAGGAAGGTTTCCTATGGCTTCCCATCTTTCTACTGATCGATCCATACTCACTTGCGTGCACCTAGCCTAGGAAGGTTTCCTATGGCTTCCCATCTTTCTACTGATCGATCCATACTCACTTGCGTGCACCTAGCCTAGGAAGGTTTCCTATGGCTTCCCATCTTTCTACTGATCGATCCATACTCACTTGCGTGCACCTAGCCTAGGAAGGTTTCCTATGGCTTCCCATCTTTCTACTGATCGATCCATACTCACTTGCGTGCACCTAGCCTAGGAAGGTTTCCTATGGCTTCCCATCTTTCTACTGATCGATCCATACTCACTTGCGTGCACCTAGCCTAGGAAGGTTTCCTTGGGCTTCCCATCTTTCTACTGATCGATCCATACTCACTTGCGTGCACCTAGCCTAGGAAGGTTTCCTATGGCTTCCCATCTTTCTACTGATCGATCCATACTCACTTGCGTGCACCTAGCCTAGGAAGGTTTCCTATGGCTTCCCATCTTTCTACTGATCGATCCATACTCACTTGCGTGCACCTAGCCTAGGAAGGTTTCCTATGGCTTCCCATCTTTCTACTGATCGATCCATACTCACTTGCGTGCACCTAGCCTAGGAAGGTTTCCTATGGCTTCCCATCTTTCTACTGATCGATCCATACTCACTTGCGTGCACCTAGCCTAGGAAGGTTTCCTATGGCTTCCCATCTTTCTACTGATCGATCCATACTCACTTGCGTGCACCTAGCCTAGGAAGGTTTCCTATGGCTTCCCATCTTTCTACTGATCGATCCATACTCACTTGCGTGCACCTAGCCTAGGAAGGTTTCCTATGGCTTCCCATCTTTCTACTGATCGATCCATACTCACTTGCGTGCACCTAGCCTAGGAAGGTTTCCTATGGCTTCCCATCTTTCTACTGATCGATCCATACTCACTTGCGTGCACCTAGCCTAGGAAGGTTTCCTATGGCTTCCCATCTTTCTACTGATCGATCCATACTCACTTGCGTGCACCTAGCCTAGGAAGGTTTCCTTGGGCTTCCCATCTTTCTACTGATCGATCCATACTCACTTGCGTGCACCTAGCCTAGGAAGGTTTCCTATGGCTTCCCATCTTTCTACTGATCGATCCATACTCACTTGCGTGCACCTAGCCTAGGAAGGTTTCCTATGGCTTCCCATCTTTCTACTGATCGATCCATACTCACTTGCGTGCACCTAGCCTAGGAAGGTTTCCTATGGCTTCCCATCTTTCTACTGATCGATCCATACTCACTTGCGTGCACCTAGCCTAGGAAGGTTTCCTATGGCTTCCCATCTTTCTACTGATCGATCCATACTCACTTGCGTGCACCTAGCCTAGGAAGGTTTCCTATGGCTTCCCATCTTTCTACTGATCGATCCATACTCACTTGCGTGCACCTAGCCTAGGAAGGTTTCCTTGGGCTTCCCATCTTTCTACTGATCGATCCATACTCACTTGCGTGCACCTAGCCTAGGAAGGTTTCCTTGGGCTTCCCATCTTTCTACTGATCGATCCATACTCACTTGCGTGCACCTAGCCTAGGAAGGTTTCCTATGGCTTCCCATCTTTCTACTGATCGATCCATACTCACTTGCGTGCACCTAGCCTAGGAAGGTTTCCTTGGGCTTCCCATCTTTCTACTGATCGATCCATACTCACTTGCGTGCACCTAGCCTAGGAAGGTTTCCTATGGCTTCCCATCTTTCTACTGATCGATCCATACTCACTTGCGTGCACCTAGCCTAGGAAGGTTTCCTTTGGCTTCCCATCTTTCTACTGATCGATCCATACTCACTTGCGTGCACCTAGCCTAGGAAGGTTTCCTATGGCTTCCCATCTTTCTACTGATCGATCCATACTCACTTGCGTGCACCTAGCCTAGGAAGGTTTCCTATGGCTTCCCATCTTTCTACTGATCGATCCATACTCACTTGCGTGCACCTAGCCTAGGAAGGTTTCCTATGGCTTCCCATCTTTCTACTGATCGATCCATACTCACTTGCGTGCACCTAGCCTAGGAAGGTTTCCTATGGCTTCCCATCTTTCTACTGATCGATCCATACTCACTTGCGTGCACCTAGCCTAGGAAGGTTTCCTTGGGCTTCCCATCTTTCTACTGATCGATCCATACTCACTTGCGTGCACCTAGCCTAGGAAGGTTTCCTATGGCTTCCCATCTTTCTACTGATCGATCCATACTCACTTGCGTGCACCTAGCCTAGGAAGGTTTCCTATGGCTTCCCATCTTTCTACTGATCGATCCATACTCACTTGCGTGCACCTAGCCTAGGAAGGTTTCCTATGGCTTCCCATCTTTCTACTGATCGATCCATACTCACTTGCGTGCACCTAGCCTAGGAAGGTTTCCTATGGCTTCCCATCTTTCTACTGATCGATCCATACTCACTTGCGTGCACCTAGCCTAGGAAGGTTTCCTATGGCTTCCCATCTTTCTACTGATCGATCCATACTCACTTGCGTGCACCTAGCCTAGGAAGGTTTCCTTGGGCTTCCCATCTTTCTACTGATCGATCCATACTCACTTGCGTGCACCTAGCCTAGGAAGGTTTCCTATGGCTTCCCATCTTTCTACTGATCGATCCATACTCACTTGCGTGCACCTAGCCTAGGAAGGTTTCCTTGGGCTTCCCATCTTTCTACTGATCGATCCATACTCACTTGCGTGCACCTAGCCTAGGAAGGTTTCCTATGGCTTCCCATCTTTCTACTGATCGATCCATACTCACTTGCGTGCACCTAGCCTAGGAAGGTTTCCTATGGCTTCCCATCTTTCTACTGATCGATCCATACTCACTTGCGTGCACCTAGCCTAGGAAGGTTTCCTATGGCTTCCCATCTTTCTACTGATCGATCCATACTCACTTGCGTGCACCTAGCCTAGGAAGGTTTCCTATGGCTTCCCATCTTTCTACTGATCGATCCATACTCACTTGCGTGCACCTAGCCTAGGAAGGTTTCCTATGGCTTCCCATCTTTCTACTGATCGATCCATACTCACTTGCGTGCACCTAGCCTAGGAAGGTTTCCTATGGCTTCCCATCTTTCTACTGATCGATCCATACTCACTTGCGTGCACCTAGCCTAGGAAGGTTTCCTATGGCTTCCCATCTTTCTACTGATCGATCCATACTCACTTGCGTGCACCTAGCCTAGGAAGGTTTCCTATGGCTTCCCATCTTTCTACTGATCGATCCATACTCACTTGCGTGCACCTAGCCTAGGAAGGTTTCCTATGGCTTCCCATCTTTCTACTGATCGATCCATACTCACTTGCGTGCACCTAGCCTAGGAAGGTTTCCTATGGCTTCCCATCTTTCTACTGATCGATCCATACTCACTTGCGTGCACCTAGCCTAGGAAGGTTTCCTATGGCTTCCCATCTTTCTACTGATCGATCCATACTCACTTGCGTGCACCTAGCCTAGGAAGGTTTCCTATGGCTTCCCATCTTTCTACTGATCGATCCATACTCACTTGCGTGCACCTAGCCTAGGAAGGTTTCCTATGGCTTCCCATCTTTCTACTGATCGATCCATACTCACTTGCGTGCACCTAGCCTAGGAAGGTTTCCTATGGCTTCCCATCTTTCTACTGATCGATCCATACTCACTTGCGTGCACCTAGCCTAGGAAGGTTTCCTTGGGCTTCCCATCTTTCTACTGATCGATCCATACTCACTTGCGTGCACCTAGCCTAGGAAGGTTTCCTATGGCTTCCCATCTTTCTACTGATCGATCCATACTCACTTGCGTGCACCTAGCCTAGGAAGGTTTCCTATGGCTTCCCATCTTTCTACTGATCGATCCATACTCACTTGCGTGCACCTAGCCTAGGAAGGTTTCCTATGGCTTCCCATCTTTCTACTGATCGATCCATACTCACTTGCGTGCACCTAGCCTAGGAAGGTTTCCTATGGCTTCCCATCTTTCTACTGATCGATCCATACTCACTTGCGTGCACCTAGCCTAGGAAGGTTTCCTATGGCTTCCCATCTTTCTACTGATCGATCCATACTCACTTGCGTGCACCTAGCCTAGGAAGGTTTCCTATGGCTTCCCATCTTTCTACTGATCGATCCATACTCACTTGCGTGCACCTAGCCTAGGAAGGTTTCCTATGGCTTCCCATCTTTCTACTGATCGATCCATACTCACTTGCGTGCACCTAGCCTAGGAAGGTTTCCTATGGCTTCCCATCTTTCTACTGATCGATCCATACTCACTTGCGTGCACCTAGCCTAGGAAGGTTTCCTATGGCTTCCCATCTTTCTACTGATCGATCCATACTCACTTGCGTGCACCTAGCCTAGGAAGGTTTCCTATGGCTTCCCATCTTTCTACTGATCGATCCATACTCACTTGCGTGCACCTAGCCTAGGAAGGTTTCCTATGGGCTTCCCATCTTTCTACTGATCGATCCATACTCACTTGCGTGCACCTAGCCTAGGAAGGTTTCCTATGGCTTCCCATCTTTCTACTGATCGATCCATACTCACTTGCGTGCACCTAGCCTAGGAAGGTTTCCTATGGCTTCCCATCTTTCTACTGATCGATCCATACTCACTTGCGTGCACCTAGCCTAGGAAGGTTTCCTATGGCTTCCCATCTTTCTACTGATCGATCCATACTCACTTGCGTGCACCTAGCCTAGGAAGGTTTCCTATGGCTTCCCATCTTTCTACTGATCGATCCATACTCACTTGCGTGCACCTAGCCTAGGAAGGTTTCCTATGGCTTCCCATCTTTCTACTGATCGATCCATACTCACTTGCGTGCACCTAGCCTAGGAAGGTTTCCTATGGCTTCCCATCTTTCTACTGATCGATCCATACTCACTTGCGTGCACCTAGCCTAGGAAGGTTTCCTATGGGCTTCCCATCTTTCTACTGATCGATCCATACTCACTTGCGTGCACCTAGCCTAGGAAGGTTTCCTATGGCTTCCCATCTTTCTACTGATCGATCCATACTCACTTGCGTGCACCTAGCCTAGGAAGGTTTCCTATGGCTTCCCATCTTTCTACTGATCGATCCATACTCACTTGCGTGCACCTAGCCTAGGAAGGTTTCCTATGGCTTCCCATCTTTCTACTGATCGATCCATACTCACTTGCGTGCACCTAGCCTAGGAAGGTTTCCTATGGCTTCCCATCTTTCTACTGATCGATCCATACTCACTTGCGTGCACCTAGCCTAGGAAGGTTTCCTTGGGCTTCCCATCTTTCTACTGATCGATCCATACTCACTTGCGTGCACCTAGCCTAGGAAGGTTTCCTTGGGCTTCCCATCTTTCTACTGATCGATCCATACTCACTTGCGTGCACCTAGCCTAGGAAGGTTTCCTATGGCTTCCCATCTTTCTACTGATCGATCCATACTCACTTGCGTGCACCTAGCCTAGGAAGGTTTCCTTGGGCTTCCCATCTTTCTACTGATCGATCCATACTCACTTGCGTGCACCTAGCCTAGGAAGGTTTCCTATGGCTTCCCATCTTTCTACTGATCGATCCATACTCACTTGCGTGCACCTAGCCTAGGAAGGTTTCCTATGGCTTCCCATCTTTCTACTGATCGATCCATACTCACTTGCGTGCACCTAGCCTAGGAAGGTTTCCTATGGCTTCCCATCTTTCTACTGATCGATCCATACTCACTTGCGTGCACCTAGCCTAGGAAGGTTTCCTATGGCTTCCCATCTTTCTACTGATCGATCCATACTCACTTGCGTGCACCTAGCCTAGGAAGGTTTCCTATGGCTTCCCATCTTTCTACTGATCGATCCATACTCACTTGCGTGCACCTAGCCTAGGAAGGTTTCCTTGGGCTTCCCATCTTTCTACTGATCGATCCATACTCACTTGCGTGCACCTAGCCTAGGAAGGTTTCCTTGGGCTTCCCATCTTTCTACTGATCGATCCATACTCACTTGCGTGCACCTAGCCTAGGAAGGTTTCCTATGGCTTCCCATCTTTCTACTGATCGATCCATACTCACTTGCGTGCACCTAGCCTAGGAAGGTTTCCTATGGCTTCCCATCTTTCTACTGATCGATCCATACTCACTTGCGTGCACCTAGCCTAGGAAGGTTTCCTATGGCTTCCCATCTTTCTACTGATCGATCCATACTCACTTGCGTGCACCTAGCCTAGGAAGGTTTCCTATGGCTTCCCATCTTTCTACTGATCGATCCATACTCACTTGCGTGCACCTAGCCTAGGAAGGTTTCCTATGGCTTCCCATCTTTCTACTGATCGATCCATACTCACTTGCGTGCACCTAGCCTAGGAAGGTTTCCTTGGGCTTCCCATCTTTCTACTGATCGATCCATACTCACTTGCGTGCACCTAGCCTAGGAAGGTTTCCTTGGGCTTCCCATCTTTCTACTGATCGATCCATACTCACTTGCGTGCACCTAGCCTAGGAAGGTTTCCTATGGCTTCCCATCTTTCTACTGATCGATCCATACTCACTTGCGTGCACCTAGCCTAGGAAGGTTTCCTTGGGCTTCCCATCTTTCTACTGATCGATCCATACTCACTTGCGTGCACCTAGCCTAGGAAGGTTTCCTATGGCTTCCCATCTTTCTACTGATCGATCCATACTCACTTGCGTGCACCTAGCCTAGGAAGGTTTCCTATGGCTTCCCATCTTTCTACTGATCGATCCATACTCACTTGCGTGCACCTAGCCTAGGAAGGTTTCCCTTTGGTACCGACTTCCATCTACGCACTCGATATAACCTAGGTACTTGGTACCGATGATGGTTAACACTCAAGCATTTCTTGCATCCTGCGTGCAAGGTACCAATTTTCACTTCTCAGGTGCGTTTATGAGCCCGCATTAATCCAATATCGCTCTGATGGCCTTTCTTATTATTTCATCCGATAGCCCTTGCCAAAAGCTACCAAAAGTTCCTCCACGGCCATGTGCTCCGACGCTTAGTTTAGGAAATATTCGAAAAAATTCAAAATAGGAAGCATTTTCTTATTGGAAAATCACCTTAAATCGATGGCCATTTTTTGGGCAAAAACTTTAACGTCTTCCCGACTTTGCGGGAATTGCGAATTTTAGGCACCCAGAGAAAATCTTTTACTTTAAGGGGGCGGCCGCGAAGTTGCCCAAAGTCTCGGACACAAAAATTCTCAAGTTCCCCACTCTAGTAAATCGCCCTATGAGTATCTCCTGGCCCGCGAGCTCTGCGAGCGGGCCAGCTTCGGCGATTTTTGCCTTTTCGCCTAGGCGGTTCTTCTACGAAATTGGTCCACAGCTTTTGCTCAGAAAGCTAGCATTTGTTGCAACAGTTAGGTACTTGGTACCACATTTTGGTATCCATTTGGGCATTTGTGGCAACTACTCGGTACTTTGGCCCACATTTCGCTCTACTCGGGCTTCTATGGTGGTACTTGTCGGTACTTCTGGCCAACTTAGGCCAATTGGGTGCAACTTGTGGGTACTCTGTGGGTACTTTAGGGCATATTGTGTCTTTCGGGTGAACCTTCGCGATACTTCATGGGTACTGATGGCCAACTTAGGAACATTCAGTGCAACCTTTGGGCCTAAGGAAATTTGTCCAACTCTTTGGACTTAGAAAATTTTCTGGACTTAGAAAATTTTTTGGACTTGTAAAAATTTTCAAATGTTCAATTTGGCCCACATTTCGCTCTACTCGGGCCTCTATGGTGCTACTTGGCGGTACTTTTGGCCAACTTAGGCCAATTGGGTGCTCTTTGTGGGTACTCTATCGGTACTTTTGGCCATGTTAGGCCCACTCGGTGCTATTTGTGGGTACTCTATCGGTACTTTTGGCCAACTTAGGCCAACTCAGTGCTTCTTGTGGGTACTCTATCGGTACTTTTGGCCATGTTAGGCCCATTGGGTGCTATTTGTGGGTACTCTATCGGTACTTTTGGCCAACTTAGGCCAATTGGGTGCTGCTTATGGGTACTCTATCGGTACTTTTGGCCAACTTAGGCCAATTGGGTGCTATTTGTGGGTGCTCTATCGGTACTTTTGGCCAACTTAGGCCCATTCGGTGCTATTTGTGGGTACTCTATCGGTACTTTTGGCCAACTTAGGCCAACTCAGTGCTTCTTGTGGGTACTCTATCGGTACTTTTGGCCAACTTAGGCCCATGGGGTGCTATTTGTGGGTACTCTATCGGTACTTTTGGCCAACTTAGGCCAACTCAGTGCTTCTTGTGGGTACTCTATCGGTACTTTTGGCCAACTTAGGCCCATTCGGTGCTATTTGTGGGTACTCTATCGGTAGTTTTGGCCAACTTAGGCCAACTCAGTGCTACTTGTGGGTACTCTATCGGTACTTTTGGCCAACTTAGGCCAATGGGGTGCTATATGTGGGTGCTCTATCGGTACTTTTGGCCATGTTAGGCCCATTCGGTGCTATATGTGGGTGCTCTATCGGTACTTTTGGCCATGTTAGGCCCACTCGGTGCTATTTGTGGGTACTCTATCGGTACTTTTGGCCAACTTAGGCCCATTGGGTGCTCTTTGTGGGTACTCTATCGGTACTTTTGGCCATGTTAGGCCCA